>NW_015113593.1:0-51471 GCF_001443285.1 Poecilia latipinna | reverse complement strand
TGAAAAAACAAAACAAAACAAAACAAAAAAAAAACCAGAACAACAAGATTTCCAGTTCCAGGTTGTTTTGTTTCCATTTAGAAGCATATCTGTTGGGACTGTGTTTTTAGCCTTCTGTGTTTTTAGTAATTTGAAACTGGTCCCAAACGTCCCACCTATCAATTCATCCCAGACTGACATACTCAAACTCAAACAGGAATCCCTTTGATACCTGTTCCTTTGGTATCAAAGGGATAATGACACTGATTTGTTTTGGGAAGGTGTGCAAACAGATAAGGGTTTCAGGGTGATCAGGTGCCTCCTTATGACAGGAAGAAGAGATGCTTTTTGGTAAATATGAGTCTAAGTAGCTCAATAAAACACAAACATTTGAGAAGCACTCTGCAACCTGGACTAGTTTTAGAAAATAACAATGCCTTTGGTGAGATTCTTGAGGCTGCTTCTCAGAATCTGTGTTTTAGTTAAAACATTTCACTAAAACACAGAGATATGATATAATATTCATCAACATTATCCAACATGGTTTCCGATACTTCTCTGCATATGTGTGAGTGGAGGGAGGCAGAGTAAGAGAGACAGAGACAGAGTTCCTGTGAAGATGTGACCTGCTGGAGGAACATACGCATTTACAGACATGAAAGCCAGCAACAGCATGCAGTGTGTGTGTGAGACTACCAATGCATGTGTGTGACACATCTGGGACTGTAATCAGTGAGCTTCTTTCAAGAGCTGCCAAAGCAAACAGGCCAATAAGGAATCCACTTTACAGACCATCGATCTCCGCTCCCCACAGCCAACACAAACACGTACACACACCATCACACACACGGTCAGTGTAGCTCCCTGCACATAGAGAGGAGCAGCTCCATTCATTCATAGAAAGTAGCTTAGTTTAAAAGTGCACAGAGTTAAAGGACATATACTGTTACACGAACCACTGAATATATACACCCGCACGCACACCAACACAAAATCCTTCACAAGCCATTATCTAATGACAGAATACAATAATAAAGGACAGCAATGCTTCCCTGTTATCAAAAAAGATATTGCAGTTGCTGCTGTTCAGCCTCTTCTGTCAGTGCACCCATACACACACACACACACACACACAAATGAAAAGAGCCACATAGAAAACTAGATCTCAAATGAAGTTTTGCTTTATGTGTGAAAAGCTGTTACACCGGCAGAAAGGAACATGAGGAACAACAGGAAACTTTGCATCATGTGAATGATCCAATCAGTCGTACAAAGTTCTGTTCATGCAGAGATCAAAGGAAATTGCTTTTATTCTTCTATATTTATACTTACACCAATCAATTTATGTACGATAACTTATACTATAACATTTCCTTTCTATTTTTAACAATAAATCGCGCCATCTTGGTCAAACTAATCCCTTATATTCCTTCTTTCAGAGAAGAAACGGGAACAGTGAGGTGAAAAACAGAAAACAAATAAACAATGGAAATATTGTTTTGTGGTCTGAATGATTCAGAGCGCCCTGCTCTGCAGATCCATCAGCTTTTAAAACACTTCCAGATGAACCTCAGACAATAGGACGAGAGAAAACAAGGCTATCACGTCATCCATTTACTTTGGGCTGCTGTGGTGAACAACAATAAATCCTGCAGGGGCAGGACACAAGCACACACACTCTCTCCAACACACACAAGAAAGTGTGTTTGTCTGTGTGCATGTGCAGCGATCTGGAAAAGGAAACCAGATAGATTGAGCTGATAGGTAACTGCATGTACTTGAAAGCCAAGGCATAATGCAAGCCACCAACAGGTTGTTTTTACAGTGCATGTGCACATTCACAATACTCACACTTGCTGTGTGTGTATCTGTGTGTATTGAGATGCCGCTGCAGGCACCTAAACACACACAGACACGCACCCACGCACACACACTAACTCACAGCCAAGTGCAGGAGACAGCCTCCATTGAGAAAATCAACGAGCTGTGCCTCTCCTGAGACTGCATCTACACACACCTACACAAACAAACACACACCGATACACAAAGGCGGGCATACAAACCGAAGCTATCGCTGGCAGCATCAGAGAGAGAACCAGTGACTGTGACGGAGCTGTGAAGTTGTTCTGGCAAACCAGTAGCTTGCTTCATATTTATGCTTTTTGAAAATCTATGTGTGTAATAAAAAGAGAAAAACCCAGCAAACATGGCCGCTCTGTGGTTGATGACATTAAATCTAATGCTCCAGGTGTCCTGAGATTAACTTGACAACAGTTGAAACCAGAAGTTTACATACTCAGAAAACAAGACACTTTTTTCCTCACTGTCTGAAGACTAAACTTCTCTTCTTCTAGGTCAGTTAGAGTAACCAAACTGATTTCTATTGGCTAAATGTAACAATAATGAGATAAACTGTCTAAATATCAATGTCTTCAAAATCACAAGTTTATATGTATTGTTTATTTAGTCTTTCTAATTAATTTAGAGCCAATCTGCCCTCTTTTCCATAACTATTTAAAAACAAACCTCGTTCTATAAGCAACCATACTCATACTGGACTATGATATTACTCCATGTCATTCTGAGTCATTCCATTCACTACTCTTACATATTTTAGTGTTGCTGTGTCAAAATCCACAGAACATTTGTAAATTTAAACTTAGTTTCCCAACTTTCCACAGATCATACTGAACTTTTCCACCACTACATCATTTTATTGGTTCCTTCCTTACATGCATATTTATATTGTTTTACTTTTTGGTAGTTTATTACTTTTCATTATTCTTTCATTTTTTTACATAGTAGCTCAGTGACTTTTTTTTTCTTTTACTAAGGTATTTAATTGGAAAGTTGATTATTTTTGTTAATAAACTCCTATTGGAGAGAAGTTGTTTGTTCCGAACATGTGTACCATCTTGCTGTTCAAAAAACACCATTTTTGTATTTATACTTTCAACAATAGGCTCTAGTGGCCTTTATTATTCAGTAAATGGACAGGATAGAGGCAGAGAGCACCATTTGGCTATTATCTTCCTGATAATTAGGTGGTGCTCTGACTTGGTAATTTTGATCTAAAATTACTGGCTTTGTTAATAATTTCCCTCTGCAATTTTGAAAGTTATTCATACATGAACCAGACCTATTGTTGCACAACAAAAGTGAATCTATGGAATGTGATGCAATCAAAATTTTGGGCGCATTAACTCTGTGTTAGTCACCTAACAGTGCACCAAACTCTCAAGTTTACACAGAACCATGATCCACTCCTGTTTCATGTACTGTGTATGTTTCTGAATGTAAAGTTTGTAAGAAATAGAGTATCATTAGTTCATATGAAAAAGTCAAACTTACAACACTAAATGAGGAATAGTAAGGACATGCTTCCATCAGGTGAATATTTTCACCATATTAAGGATTTTTTTGTTTTTTGCAAAATTGGTTCTTATAGGATTAAGATAAAAATATCTTAATGAGTGACATCATCTCTTGGTGGAACAGAAAGTCAAGAGATGTAAGCTGGATGAGGTAACCATATGCAGATGGAACCTGTGTGTGTGTGTGTGTGTGTGTGTGTGTGTGTGTGTGCGCGTGTGCATACACAGGCAGCTGCAGGAAGGATCCTGCTGAGAAAGAGCAGGACACGTTGTCATCTGCTGTGACCACAGCATCAAAAAAACACGCACACGGGGATACACACGCACACATACACACACATCAAAGCATGTGCGGCCTACTCGTTCCAGCACTGTTGTGGTGTGTGAAAACAAATAACAGCATCACACATACAGACACACATACACACATACCCAGTTTCTCTGACTCACTCTTGCAGACACATGCTACCACGCACATACACAGTATAATCAGCCGGTCCGTGCATATATACGTACACACTCAGGAGCCCACATAATGGGCCATTTCAGCACTGAGACCACAGCTAATACAGTAAATGACAGAGAAGGACTGGGAGAGGGCCAATCTAAATGTGACACTGATTTTTGTAGTGTGCATGTGTGCGTGCGTGTGCGCGTGTGAGTGTGGTGTTTAGAGCCCATACACCGTGACTCTGCAGGCTGGGGCACAGATGCCGGTGTGGCCGCAGAGCTGTTGGGTTCACCGTCCCGACCTACTGCGGTTCATGGATCCATGTTCAGTCTTACACTGAGCTACATGCATGGAGTGCTGTCCTTAAATAACATGGCTGTGGTGCTGGAAACTCTGACCAAAGTGTCAGTGGAAGCATCAAAGCAGTGTAATGAGAGAGTAGAGAAAAACCAGTCAACAAGGCAGCTCACACCAGTCCAAAACCCAGGAATATACTGTACACTGCGCTGTCCGCTCCAAAGGCTGAACATGCAAATGTGTGTCTGCTTAAGTGCAAAGGATAAGAGAGGACATTAGATAATTTGGCTGGGCTGAAGGATTTAAAGCAGCCCTTACCAAGATGTGTTCTTTTAAAGGAACTTTGAAAAACCCACAGTTCCTTTTCAGAACGCTCCTCTAATCCCCTGCAGCTGAGGCAGAGCGCCATGGACCCTGAGTGGGCCTGCTGGATGAGGTTTCCTTTTGAAGAAAAACACAGTTTATCTTCTCTACGGTTAGCTAAAAAGAGAGAGCTGCTGGGTTCTGGAAAATGCCCTGGGATGAGACGTAATGATCTGACGGTCGACAAATGGAAATGAGTTTAATGCAGTACTGACTGCCACCAAATAAACCCTGTTTGTCACCATTCTTTGTTTGGAGTAAATGGCCCATTTTTTTAAGAACAAGTTCCTAAACACAACAGGGGAAAGTATTACTCATTTCCCAGAATCAGTGACTACATAACCAAGCTGTTCTCACAGTAACTATAGCAATGAAACTCCTCTAAACTTGGCAAACCAACTAAAACCGGGCGATATGGCTTAAAAATAAAATGTTCAATTTCTTTAAACCAAATCCAATTTACAATTTGAATCGATTCTCTTTTTCCCTTAAAAAAAAGACAGAAATGACAAAAAATATTCTGAAAAAACTGGTTTTAATTTGAATAATTCCTTTGAGAGTTGACCTGAATTGAAAGTTGGAAAAAATATATATATATTTTTTTACCTGCAAGAGTTGTCTACAGTAGAAGGAGGGACAGAGCCGGTTGGCATGCTTTTTTGTCTGTCGGCCATATTGGATTAACCAAAAATAATTTCTTACATTTGCAGCAGATGGCCAGTAGTTGATAGTGTATTTTATGATGCATTAGTGTCCACTTCAGTGGTCTGTGTGCATTTATAACATAAAAATCCACAAGATGCACAAGAAAATGGCTTTTAGATAGTTGTCCACTGTAGTGACCACTATGCATGAAAGGATTAAATATTGTAATTCTTCAGAGGGAGTTTCTTAAAATATTCCAATTCAAAATGTTATATTTTTTTCAGACTCAAATAAAATTTTATTTTTTATTTTTTATTTTTTATTTTTACTGTTACAGCTGGTGGAATACTCCCAGATAAAGGCGGGTATTAAAATAGAATAAAACAATAAGAGTCTGAAGGCCTGGCTATTCCCTGGAGTTGCAGCTATATGGAGCTCTTGCTATCATCATTGTCAGTTTGATTAGGATCATTTGAAGTGTAACATTACTGTTTCCTGATGGAAATATGCACATAGAAAATTTCCAAAGTAACCTGTAGAATAAAGCCTAAGCCCTACATCTATATAACCGTGTACCATAGATGTTGATTCATGTATGCATCTGCAGCCATAAATCAAATCTCCTGCTGCGGATGTGCCTCCACCCCTGCTGTGCAAATTTGTCCAATTAGCCACGGCCCCTGTGTGTGGGGTGGGGAGAGCAGGAGGACAAGGGGTGGAGAGTGTGAGCGTGAAGGCACACACACCCGCCCACACTCTTGCAGACCCTTACAATCCAGTGTGAAATGGGGCTGTGACACAGTGTGAGGATTAGGCAACAATAAAATGCATTTCACGGCTGCGCTGCTTTACAGGACTGGCCTCCATCGAGCTGTTGGCCCCAACTCAGCCAGCGCTCCACCCCTTTAATCTGCCCCTCTATTGAAACACACACACGCAGAACAAATCCACACCCTGGGGGAGACGCAGCAACATGCTTGTCCAAATGAAGTTGTACGCTTCCATCTTTGGCAGCAGATTAGTTGCCGCTTGTCATGAACGGAGCATAAAACTGTGGACAAATGGTTCATTCCTCAGGCTGTGACTTTTACTGTGGTATGGAATTATTTCTAGACATTTCACACATTGAGTTTCATTGAAAAATATAACTCATTCCTCTCTCATGGAACAAACAAAATAATAAAGATAATTTATAGTATGGATGATTTGACTTGCGTTATGCACTAGTAGTTCTTTGATTGCATCATGATGTTGAAATAATTTTTAACTAAAGCATAAATTGTTGCAAACACTGAGTGATATAAAATTGAAATCCTGTAACCTGCAGAGTCCAATGTTTTGATATGGACCAACCTGTGTGCAACAGTAAATCAAATTATGGAAATCATATTTAATCAAAAGTTGCAAAACTTCATCATCCATCACGTCTTTCTAGGAATGATTTACGGCAACCTCGACACTATCCATCACCCCGCAGACATAATGATACAATTTACATGCCCCAGAATGCATTGCTGCCAAAGTATTAATATGGACCATCAAGATTCTGCATCTTGTAAACAACTTGGACAATTTCAAAACTTCTTTATCAGGAAGTGAAACGTTTGCAGATGGAGCTCTCCTCCTGACCGTAAAATGATTCCCACTCCTCCAAACATTTCATTTTGTTTTACATGTAAATTTCTCGAAATATTTTGCCACATAAACAATAAAACATTTATCTGATTCAGTGAGCAAGATTCTCCCTCTACTGCAATTTCTGCTGTGGGAAATGAGTGACTAAGCAATGCATGAATGGAATGAAGATGAACTTCTGCAAAGAGGAAAAAGGGAGAAAACTGCCAAGAAAATGAATGAGTTTTGATTGGGCGAATTACAGGAAGTGCAATGGGGTCCCAAATGAGTCAAACTATAAATTATTCCTAGCACCTTTTGCTTACTATAAAGAGTTTGAACATGAGGCAGTAACTGAAACAACATATTTTTATTTAATGACACTTCAGCATAAAGACCGTCTGTCCCTGAGCATCATCACAACTACAGTGCAGATGCAGCCTTACAGTGGACGCCACTAATCCAATAATTTAAGCCTTTATTAGGTCTAAAGCATCTTCTGTCACTTTTATTAGGTTTAAAGGGTATAAACCAGGTTGGAACAGACATAAGGTCCCACACAGCATGTGACGGCAGGCCCTGAAAGAATCCCATCGCAACAAGCAAACAAACAATGGTGAAATGGTCTCCAGCACTTACACTTACACACACACAGAACTCTGTCTCATTAATACGGTGTGTGTGTAGAAGATGTCATCCCTCTATTCTGGACATGAGGGACACAAAAGTGTGGCATTAAATCTGCTAATTTTATGTGGATTGTGTGATTCATTTGATTCTTCCTAAAAAAAAAAGAAAGGACCACATGGGTCTATTTACACCAGAAACTGAAAAAAAATGGATCTGAAAACTAAGAACATTATAAACATACTCAGAACAATTAAGAGTTAAGAAAACAACTTTGGTTCCCTCTGGTGACTCCTGGCTTAATTATGTAAAGAAACTGCAGATGGAGGACGGAGGTTTAGCTTCAGTTTTCACCTTGTTGCTCCAAGGTTCACCTTTTCCTCATACTGGCATAATTGGATCTTGTGCATGTCTGTAGATGGGTTTGTGTTGTGTGTGTGTGCGTGTGTGTGTACATGGGGATGCAGACAGTCATCCTGCAGTCCTGGACACATTTAAGACTCTTATACGAGGGATTATCCAGCACGGCCGAGAGGTCTTAACTTCAACACACAGGGTGTCACTGCAAGGATGCATTAGCAAAAATACCTGATTCACAACATGGTGGTAAAAATATGCAAAATCATCAATTTGGTTTAAAATGGAAACACAGCAACTGTAAATACTGCTGCAATAATAATAATGAATATACAAATATGTTTGGATGATTCAAGCATATGTTTCAGAATAACAACTTATTTTTGAGGCTAAGGATGCATTTTCTGAAATCTGAATTTTTCTGAACATCTTAAGGGAAACTTTTAAATGACAGAAGCACACTGCAAACATTTTTCTTTATTTGTAAATATATGCAGATTTGAAAAGTTCTGAAAATTGCGGATTATCAGTTAAAGGTGATCAAACAAAAAAAGAGGGAAAAAAAACCCCAAGGAGTTTTGTGTATAAATAAATATAGACAAAAAGTAGTTCCAGACAAAACGAGTCTTTAAAAAGACAGGTAAAAGTTTGAAAGACGGAATTTACATAAATCATGACGAATTAACCAAATACTACTAACTGCTGAAAACAGAAAGAGTAGGAAAAGAACCGCAAGTCAAGAAGAGTTAAATGAATAACAAAAAGAAAGAATTGGCAGATGACCCTGTGTTTTTGTCAGTGTCTGCAGCCTGATGAAAAACTGCTGATGTGTGTGTGTACGTGTGTGTGTGTGTGTGTGTATGATTTGACGGATCTGAGGGGGTGTTATCAGGCGAGGTAAATCGGCCTAAACCTGGTGCTAATGTCTTACTGGGGGTGTGGGAGAGATTAATAAGGACCAGCTCCAAAAGGCTTTAGCTGGCTCGCTAAGATTCTTAACCCGGCTAACCTCCCTTGGCACAACCTGAAATCCAAAATGAGTGTCCCTGGTTGAGAATACATAAAAACCCCCAAAAACATTCACACCAGTCAAATTTCCCACAACACGATCAGTTCGACTTGATTTTCTGACGGGACAATCAGTGAATGTTTCTCAAAGAGGACATGGCAGATAGTGGAAAACAACTTAGTTTAGAACTCCAGCTTGGAGTTTATGAAATTTGTTTCCTAGTTTGCAGATTTGATGTCTGTATTACAATGGGCTTATTGTAATACAGTACAATATTACTGAAAGGTATATATTACCTTTCATTTCAAGTAATCAACCCCTCTTTGATGGTAAAAATAAATTAAAAGAATGAGTTTTAACTATTTCTTCTCATAGTAGAGAAAATAACAGTCCATGTCAGAGGAGGTGAAGAAAACAATACCACAAAATGTGTTGAGACAACTAACCAGGGCTCATTCCTTTGTTGTTGCCCTGACAACTCTAAACAATTTTTCCTTGGTATAGAGCTAATCTGATAAAAAAAAAAAAAAAAATCTGAAAACTAAGAACTAGCAAGTGACTAAAAGTACCTCCTACTATTGTCATAATACCACAAATAAAACCTATGCAAATGCTTAACTGATGGTTTAACAGTTGCATTAATTTGAACGTTCCAACAATTATTTTAGTTTTTTAAATCACTTTGCCCTTTTCCATTCCAAAATTCATTAAAGGATCAGCTAATCCCATGTTAATGTTAAGCATCTGTAAGTGGATGTGTCCAGAGTGCTGGGATGGAGGAGCAGGCCTGACCTCATCTGTGCTAGCTGGACTGAGACACAAATCTGGGTCATTACTGATTCCCAACAACAGCTCGCCTCCGCTCCTTCTGCTTGTTAAATGTTCTGCTTCTATTTACTCCACACATAAACGCACGCACACACACCCACACACGCGCGCACCCACCCACACACCACACACACACACACACACACACACACACACACACACACACACACACAACACACACAGCTAACTTATAATTACAGGCAGAAAACAGCAACTACAAGATGCTGCTCTCAAAAACTGGTCCTGTTTGATAAGTGTGATTTTAGTCCAACTCAGTCCAAGTGATTTTGTAGTTTTATGATTTAAGGGGATTTAATTGAGAACTTTATCAAACATGTCAACAAATCTGAATCAATGTCATTGTATTCATATTATAACATAAAGCCTTTTTATTAAGTAAAAGTAAATCAATAATAGTAAACTATTCACAGATTTATTAAACTAATGAGGTAAAATTAATAAAATTAACAGACATGTTGAATGAAACAGAAGCAAAATAGTTTTGGAGACTTTAATAATCAAGCATGGCAGTGCTACCAAAGAAAACTCACAGCACTGATTTCATATGGATTCAAAAGATCAGGTTTCCGTTAAGGTATTTTCCCTTAATGAACTATTTTCTAGTCCTTTTTTTATTAATGTCTTCTACTTATCATCTGACATCTGATCATCTCCAATATTCAGCTTAAGAGGGAACAATAGTGACTGTGTGTGACAGTGAAGAGAAAACAACTTTCAGGTTTTTTAATTGTCACTTTTTACAACGATTTGTTAGATAAGTTCAGTGCAGGTTGAAAGGTGCTGGCCCTCTGTGTTGTGTGATGCAGAGCTGCTTGAGGTGGATTACATGTTTTTGTTGCCCCCTAATGAGAGATCATAGCGCTGAGTTACTGAGCCTGTGAGGAGAGACGATCTCTGCACTTCTCATAAACTCTCCTGCTCTGACTTCCTCCTCCCATTTACACAAACAAAGATGCACAAAAAAAATCTGAGATAAATTCTTCCATTCTGGAGGTTTAACTCTGGATTTTTCACATAAAATTAACAAATGTATCAACAATTATGTCTATAAATGTAGCACTACTGAAAATCTTAAGCATCTGGAACTTTTTGTTGGTTAAGTGAACTTATTTTGTGTTGAATATATTGTAGGTTATACGCAAGAATGTATCAGACTGATTTTGACTGGGAATTTGGGTAAAAAATTTCTTGCCTCAACTGGAAATGATCAAAATTGATAAACTAACAGTTGAAGGGCGAATTAAAATAAAATGATTGAAAAACAGCAGCTGATGTGTCAGAGTAGTGAGGGATTGTGTGGCCTAAGGAGTTCAACACACTATTTAACCGTCTGCGTAATTATTAGAAAACTTATTAAGCAAAATCAGTCAGAGTGAGTTAGTCAGAAAAGTCAAAAAATGACCAAAACTCTCAGAGGGATGCAGCACTCTAGAAATTGCTAAGATATTGGGGCATGATCACCAAACTATTAGTCTTGCTGGCTAAAGTATTACTACAAAAGGTGCCAAATGCCTTTTATAAAAAAACCTCTCTATTTATGTTTATTATGATTATGATTTTTCATGTTGAAAATTTTCCCTAATGAATAAGTACAGTGAAATTAAAGGATACTTTTATTTCTAAATTTCTCATTGTTAGAGTATATTGCTAAAATAAAATATTAAATTGTTTTAACGTTTTTTAATGTATTTTTACCAATGTTTCCATAAATGCCCACATAAAGATTATCAGAATAATGTGAGATATTATGTACATTGAAGTGCAGTTCTGTGGAACAATCTGAAAATTGGTAATACCCGTTTCTGCCAAAGAACATTATGTGTGCCTTTAATACTTATAAAGAGAGGATGCTACTGTTGGCCCAGAAAGAGATAAAACACCTCGGGTAGAAGTCCTAACGTCAGTGCACAGTAGGAGCAGGTGGAGCAGGAGGAGCAGGTAGGAAGGGGTGGATGGAAAGCTGGATAGAGATGGAGGTTTGATAGGTGGAGGCAGTGAGACACAAGATGGAACAAGTTAGTGTTCAGACAAGAACAAGTCAGACAAGACTTGTGGATGCAAAGTTTTCTATAGAGAAAGATCACGATTCATCTTTCTCCTTAGAAAGATGAATCTCGATCTGAATATCTCAGAGGGATGGATTATGAAAAGTCAGAAAGGTGGCATCAAAGTTGGAAAGGTGAAATGGATTATTTAGATATTTTAAAAGAGAGAGAAATGTTAGAGAGGATGAACAGACGGTAGATTATCTGCTGGGCAGACATGTATAGCTAAAGACAAGAGAAAGAGGTGGAGGCTGGAGGAACTCCAGGAACATGGAGCCTCCACCAGCCCCATCTCCTGCTTATGCCAAGGAGATCAATGAACGGCAGCACTTAGAGCGAAGACACACAGAGTGTATTGTGAAGGAACTGTCAATCCACTAACAACACAGTGGGTAAACACACATAGTGCTATTCATGGCTGCATCACACAACTACATGCATGCGCAGATGGGGATGCACACCCACTTGCGCACACGGAAAGGCATGCACTCACACACACCTTTTGACATGTAGACACATCAGGCGAGTGCAGGCCTTTGGCTTGGGGAGGTGTAATATTTCAGTAATGTGATGGAGTTTGATCCAGGGTGTCCAGTGTCCCATAGAGCTGCTGTTTTATTAGCACAAAGAGCACTCAGGGGCTCTCCAGTTCTCTCACTCACACACAAACACACACATGCTTATCTGTACACTTCGATAACCATAGCAGATCCTACAGTGAAGGAAACACATGCACAGGGGGCTTGACTGTAAAATACCTATAGCATCCCATACTTGGTTAGCTGAAAATGGCATCAGAATATAAAATAAATATTCTGGTAACAACACTGAATGTTCTTCTCAAAAAATAACTTTGGGACAAAGTTTTGGGGTAGCAGCAATCTATTGATACCTTGAAAGTGGGATGCACCTCATAGAGGTT
The DNA here is from genome assembly GCF_001443285.1 of Poecilia latipinna. Taxonomy (NCBI): domain Eukaryota; kingdom Metazoa; phylum Chordata; class Actinopteri; order Cyprinodontiformes; family Poeciliidae; genus Poecilia; species Poecilia latipinna. Next base: position 38,939 of record NW_015113593.1, on the reverse strand, counting down.
ACCAGACCATTTCAGGGTCAACACAGAGAGACACCATCCAAACTCACACTGCAGGGCAATTCAGAATGGCCAGGTAGAAACCAGAGTACACACAAGCATGGAGGACATATGCCTTACACACACAGGCTGCAGTAGAGATGTGAACCTTAAACCTTCTGCCTGTTAACCATGCTATGCATTTAGCTGTCACTCCAGGATGTTGCATTTTTTTTTGTCATTGTTGAAGTTTAAAATAACTTATTTTGCATCACCTTTTTCAAAAACTTGTAGCCAAAGGTATGAATTTCTTTAAGTTTTTTTTTTGCCATAAAATGATTACAAAAAAGTTGAAATTTCTGCACTTAACCTTCATAAAAGAGACAGAATTTTAAAGAGAAAATAATTGCAAGAGTTGTCAAAATGCAAAAGACAAATTACATATTGGCCATTCAAGGTAACATGAACTATATACAAAGTATAAGCAAATCCTACAGAACATCTCAACATGTTTTTTGCAACAAAAAAGGGCAAATCTTCACATCACACATTTCATCTTGTAGGTCCAGCTTTCAGAGATATTGTGAAAGAAAGAGAAATAATAAGGGGGCTGAGTGGCTGAGTATGTTAGTATTTTCTTACAGTGCATGCAAAGTCTTTGGAACTTATCTGACACATTTTTTTCAACCAGGTACAACAAATTCTGCCACACAAATGGTTTAAGGAGGAGGAGGCCATTCAATGCTTATTTAACAGTGTTACCTGGCAGACCAATAAGCAGCCTTTGTTAGTTTACTGCCAACACAACAGGCCAACCGAGGAACTATTCCTTTATTAATTAGATTAATAAGAGTCTCGCCTTCAAATGCTGGGGTCATAGTCACAGCTTTGATTTATTTCCCTAGAAATAGTTGAGCTAAAACAGCAACTAGATAGAGACAGACTTCATTCTGAGGAGAAATATAGTTGAGATTTAGGCCATGCCATCTCCTTACTGCACATGACACAAATAATAAAAATCCTTTTGCAACTGACTGATGTTAAGCTCTTCTGGTAAATAACAATACACTTTACCTTCCTGAATAAAGTATAAATCAGCAAACATTATGAGACCTTTGTGTGTCTTTGCTGTTTAGTTCAGCTTGACTCTGTTATTTTAGAAGGTGTCCTCAAAAGAATTAACTCCTGGGAGGAAACATATCATCCTCATTATTCCAAATATTCTAGTACTAATTGCATGTGATTGTCAAAATGCATTGATTATGTAGAGACTGCCATATGTTCTAAAAGCAATGATACTGGATCTACTTGTTCATGTGCAGCAGCCTAGTTAAGTCTCCATACCATTCCCATGGCTATATCTAGAAAACAGTCAATGTGAAATTTGAACAACTTGATGTCAGTATGCTTTTTCCCCAATATCGATATGAGCTTACTATGCTCTTTTATGCCAAACACTACCAGGGGAGCATCAGCAGCTCAGGTATTGACAGAGAAAGGAGGGTCCAGATAATGCATAGACTGTGACTGCAGAGTGGATCATATTAACACATCTTATTGATGTGGCTTATAACAGATATCATATTCATGCAGTGCATGATGTGTGGAAATGGTCCATATGAACTGGTGATGTAGCTCAGAGTTTCATCTTGTGATCACATAATAGACTAATGACATTAAGAAATCATCATATTATGTGAATCATCCTCATAAGACTTGCATTTGCTTTTCACTGACACCCACAGAAAAAACTCTGGCTGGAAGTTGGCCTGGGAAGTAAAACAAATCACTTTTCATTTTACCTACGCAACATCAGCCCACTGAACAGAGGAGCTATGTGTGTATCTTTACACAATTATAATCTGTCTTTATGGACAATGCTGTTTAGTTTGAAAATAAATAGTGTAAGCTATTTTAAATGCTAGAGATTCTAGTCTTGTGATAATGTATGACATGGAAAATGTATTGTAAGAGCCATCATAAGACTTGGATTTTCTTTTACTGCTTCCACTGGAAATGATTACCAGCTTTATTAACTGTGCATCCTGGAAGGCTTTAAGCATTTTGTTGTGATTTGCTACATAACATTTTTCTCTAGTTTATTTCTACAAAGCTATCTTTAGTGCAGCTGCTTTTGTTTGTTTCCATCCATGCTTGTTCCATTGCCAATATGATGATCCTGAGTTGAGTGAACATAAAAGATTTGTGCACACAGACAAAGTCACATCTGTTAATCAAACGGCATTGAAGTGTGTATGTAAGAATAATGGGGGCTGCACAGTGGCGCAGTTGGTAGAGCTATTGCCTTGCAGCAAGAAGGTTCTGGGTTTGATTCCTGGCCCAAGGTCTTTCTGCATGGAGTTTGCATGTTCTCCCTGTGCATGCGTGGGTTCTCTCCAGGTACTCCGGCTTCCTCCCACAGTCCAAAAACATGACTGTCAGGTTAATTCGTCTCTCCAAATTGTCCCTAGGTGTGAGTGTGTGTGTGTGTATGGTTGTTGTCCTGTCTGTCTCTGTGCTGCCCTGTGACAGACTGGCAACCTGCCCAGGGTGTACCCCGCCTCTCGCCCGGAACGTTAGCTGGAGACGGGCACCAGCAGCCCTCCTGACCCCACTAAGGGAGAAGGGTGTTAGAAAATGGATGGATGTAAGAATAACAAAGAAAAAATGTAAAATTATTTTAATTGTTGAGAGCTGTACTAGTTGAATGAATATGTACAGAAAAAAGAAAAGTCAATTTAATATCAGACAAGAATATTGCTTGTTAGTTACTGCCGGCACAATGAACCCATGCATTAGATTACAAAGAAAATCATTTGGAAAGAATAAACCTTTTTTCATTGCTTCTGAGGCATGTTTAATTTAAAACTGATTGCCTAAAGCATGTAATAAAGTAAAAAAGAATTGTGAAAAGATATGAACAGACATTTCATATCTAAAAAGAGCAGCCAGTTGTCTTCAAGCTCTTAATCAGCCACTCTGTGTGTATCGTTGTGTGCACCAGACTGAATATGCTCCAGGTAAAGAATAAATGGTCTACAAGCAGCTTCATGTTACTGTAACCACAATAGCCACTATTACTACCAAGTATAAAGTTCAGTATGTAGATGCAGGAAGAAATGCAATCCCAAGTTGGTCAAATAGTAGAAAACATGTCAAAGAAGCCATCTGAAACTATCCAAGGCTTGCTTCAAGGTTAAGATGTATCATGTTCTGATTGCAAAACCAGTCACATTTTGAACCTTTCTGGGCTCCATAGATGGCAAGGGTTAGCTGGACCGAGAACATTGCCATCACTGACAGAAAAACACAAACAAGCCAGAATGAAGTTTTCGGAAACACGTTAACAATCCCTGAAGTTTTCAAAAGAACTTACTTTGGGCTGATGAGACAAAACTAAAGTTTTTTGGCATCAGATTCATGAAAACAGTAGAGGAAATGAAGCTCTATCTATACTGGTTCATATAGCAAGATTTTCATGCCAATCTTCCCCTTCTGACAAATTTAAAGACAGACTGATTATTGGGATTTCTCTTAAGATCATTTTAATAGAGATTCCTGTTGTGTGGTGTGCTAAGACTGATCTAATCCACTGGGATGCTCTGATCTAAAATCAGGAATATTCAACATTTGAATATTTGGGCCAAGACTGCATTGTCTGTTGAATGTGACGTTGAGAAATCAAAAAGCAAAGTGACAAAGACATGGAAGGGAATCTAAAATAAAAAAGACAAAACTGCCGTGGTGGACCGCAACAAAAGGATGGTGATGTTACAAAATATTGTATTTGTGTCCAAATTTTGTATATGTTTGTATGACTTCTCTATATTATTCATTTACACACACATGCATGCAAACTCATGTCTAGCACATCCAATTTTCTGTGCACTTCCTTAAGAATTCTGGGGTCAACATACGCTATAATTACCTGGATGATAAGAAGCCTCAATAATGACATAAGACATGAACTGACAGCAATCCTTCCAGACAGAAACACGACACCCTCCCTGTCCTGGACCTGATGGATAAGTCAAAGTCTGCAGGGTCACAGTGAGATGGACCAGCTCAATGGGAAGGAGGGGGTTGTGAACACCAAGGAGTGTTTGCTCCATCTCACCTCTGCTGGTCTTTGGGGTGGACAGTGATAGGATTGGGTCTATCTGAGCCAGGGGGTAGTTAATGAATGAGGGTGTGATATTTGTGCATGTGTGTGAGTGTGTGTCTGTGGAGCTGCTGACAGTGCGAAGAACATGTGTTATGAATTTATCAGAATGGGCGCCCGGGCCGTCATCGGGAGCACCAGGGTTCATTTCCAAATGTTCTGGACTGTTGGGATGAACGGCATGCATGACAGCTACCTGACCCCCTCCCTCCACCATGACAAACACACACATCGACAAGCTGGCCCAGTGCTCGACACTTTAGACTGATTGGGTGAGCAACTGCAACAGCTGGCTGAGGATTAAGGCATGGCCAGATTCAGTGTGTATGTATTTCTCTCTCTGTCTCTCTCTCTCTCTCTCTCTGTGTGTGTGTGTGTGTGTGTATGTGTGTGTGTATGGAAGGGACTGCCCCGTCCCTCTGGCACCTGTCATCTAAACCCAATCCTTGTCCTCCTAAGCTTGGTGGATGAGCATAACCCAGACCTCCTCTGGGACCCTGTTCTCCTGTCCTAAAACAGCGTCAGGCTGAGTTGATGAGTTCAGCTGGGTGGCAGGGCCAAGCTGGGGGGCAAATCGGGGGCAGCTAGGACTGAGACTACAGACGAAGAGGGAGGGGAAGTTTGAATCCACACAGATGTTAAGAAAACAGCAATAAACTGAAAACTAGCTTAAATCAGAGCATGAAAATGATACAGTAACAACAGTCACACCACTGCTGGGTTAACCCTCAGGGAGAAAATTATGGGAGCCAAACAGCTTATGTGGATCAAACCCATATTAATGGGACTTATAACACATGAGGGTGAAAAGGGTCTGACAATTTTACGCCTACATCTGTGAAACAGCATGACCACATTCACTGAGATACTGGTGAGAGAACACACACCGAGTCCCATTTGGGATTCATTCTGCTGAGAGAAGGCAACACTCAGCTCTCAGCACCCACCCTGACACTTGTCTGATGACTCTATTTTCAGATCCCCTCCACCCCCAACAACCCAACAACACCCGTGCATCTTCCTCAACATTCTGTAGCCTGTAGACTTAACACACTCAGAAATCCTAATGCCAAGCAGAGTCACATAGAAATGCAGAATGCAAAATGCAGCAGTTAAAAATACAAGAGCAAGACGGTTCTGGGTTCGAATCCCGGCCGGCATTTCTTCTGCATGAACTTTGCATGTTCTCCTTTGTGCATGAATGGGTTCTCTTTGGGTACTCTGGTTTTCTCCCACAGTACAAATATGTGTTAATTGGTTCCTAATTGTCCTAGGACTTAGATGAGTGTGGATGGTTGTTTGTCCTGATCATCCCTGTGTGCCTCTGTAATAGATTGGTGACCAGTCCAGAGTGTACCTCATCTTTTGCCCAATGACAGCTGTGGAGTATCAGAGAATCCTGCTGTCACTCCCCACAGCCAAATGGTAATGCTGCAGATGCCCATTGTCTTCCAATCCACAGGTTGTCGGCCATATCTCTTGATGCTAGAGAGTCAGTAGGATGTGACTCTGTTATGTGATGCTGTATGGAATATTTTGAGAAACACTCTTTGAGATTTACAGTTATAATTAAAATATGTAAGATTTAAAACTATTGCCTGCCTTTAGCTGCTCCATATCTGAAACTTCCCTTAGATTTACACTAAAAAAGTGGTCACGTCTGATAAAAAAATCTCAATTGTTCCCCCACCCAAAAAAAGTAATTATATTTTTAGCTTTGCCATCATCATTCCATTAAGTTATAGCTGAGCAAATGTTATTTCCATAGCACCTTTCACCAATACAAATCACCAAGAAATCACTACAAAAAAACATACAATGGTCTTTTAATCATTACAATCTTTATTCAGGACTGGTTTTGGTTTTGGTTCTCCAGCTGCAGAATGAATACCAATAATCACTTCTGAACATTTACCTCCTGAACTGTGGAGTTTGGATGTTTCCATTTATTCTCTTAGCAGGGAAATGAGCAATGACCACATATAGCCAATAGAAGTGTATTCTGATGTTGCATAGAGTGTCCAGTGAATGGAACAGAGGCAACATGCGCTAGACATCAGATAACTCCTAATGGGATAACTGCGAGTGTGTGTGTGTGAGGGGGGTAGAGGGGTTCTGTCACTTTATGACCTTTTCAGAATGCAAAACAGATGACATAAATCAAGCTGGACACGAAGGCTGGATTGATATGGAAAAATTAACATTTTCACTGTGTCATCATTCAACCATAAGCTTCAAGATGATGACACAATGTCTTGTTGACACACTGACTTCCTAGAGCAAATGGTTCAACAGCACCACCTATTCAGCTTTAAGTACTCCATATTCTGTCAGAAGTAAACTGTGGCATGTTAACGCTGTAACTGTGGCTAAGACTGGTTGACTAGAAAACACAAGACTTCATCTGATATACTGCTTCACACTTTAGGAACAAAAACTGAACATTTCTGGTTAGCTACACAAGGTGTTAAAGTATCTAAGGGGAGCAGAAGAAAAACATTTTCTCATATTTGTTCCAGTGTCACACAAATTTCAAACTGAACTCCAGCTTCTGTGTTTAAAATAATACATCCAGCAGCTGTTGACTCACTTCTGTGTGCCCGAGACGAAAACATTAACAAGCATGAAAAATTTAAGGATTATTGCGGATTACAAAAAAATGCATTACATGAAATGTATTTTTACTGACGTGCAGATTGTGCTTTTGTGTCCAGCGCTGGGAGGTTTAGTCATGTTCGGCCTTCTACTGCTGTGTCGGATTGGCTAGTTTAATCAGCTGTGCATGAATAGGTGTGTGTGAGTGTGTGTTTGTGTGAAGTCAGGTCTTTCCTGACCCTTGGCAGATCGGTGTGATGGAAAGCAGAGCATAGCTCTGCTTATTATCGCCTGGCGCTCACAAACCCACACACACATACACATACATACATACATACATACATACATACATACATACATACATACATACATACATATGTACATACATACATACATACATGTACATACATATGAACTAGAAAAGAACACTTGTAAGAAATATGGATGTGTCGCTTTACTGTGGATTGATCCACTTCAACTACTGGGTTAAATTATACCATATGCATAAAGCAAGTTTGACATGCGGATCTCCATCCCTGTCAGCCTCTGACCACAGACAGTTTGTGTTACACCTCAGAGGATCAAAATGTTCTCTCAACAGAACTTTTGGCGTAAAAATCCAGAACAGTCATTACATGAAAAATAATAACTGGAGAGATAAAATGTTCCCACATTAAGCACGTATGCACACATTCACACCCAAGAATTTCTTCACCTTGGCTAAAGAGAAGGGTGAACCTCTGGAAGACAAGCAGAATCCTCAAAATGAATGCTGCTTTGCACAGGCTGGTAGCAAATGTACCAAAGTTTGACTATAAATGTAACCAGTTCAGCTTCAGACTGGAAAACGATCATAAAACTGGTGATTCACAGAGGGGAGGAACATTTTAAACAGGCTGTGAATCAAATATTTGGCTTGAGTCACTGTGTTTCTGCTGTAATGTAACAAAGACAAGTGAACAAAGTTGTTTTTCTCTCTGGATGATGCTGTTGGTTTAATGAAGAACTTCATTATGACAGATACTTTGATATACAAGCAGAAAATGTTGGTAGTTTCCACTCAGATGCATTGAAAATCTAGGGCAAATTCAAACAAAAGGTTCAGGTTGTATTGAGGAAAGATCTGGGTAGATCAAAGAAAACTTAAGTGTCTCAAATCTATATGATTTGAAAATAGAAGATGGACAGAAAAAAAAATGGGCGGAAACAGGGATCAATGTTTGTAGCTAAACTGCAAGACAGAAGACAATAACGTCTCTGTATAGAAAAGCCAAACTAGAACCATCATTAAAGCTGAAACAGAAGGTCCAAAGCAGCTATGGACAGCGGATGAGTGAATGAAGAAGAGATCTTCTGATGACTCTGCATTTAACCAAAGAAACAAAGCCAGAATGTTGAATGAAGGAAAGTAGCACATTTCCACATGGGCCTCATGTTGGGTAACGTAGTGCCTTTCATAGGGAGTGCCCTGCTGGACACTGGAACCTTACACACTATTATATACTATATATATTATATATACTATGTGGTGATGATACAGTGATTTTAACTCATCTGCCCACCAAGCACACAGCTCAATGAGAGTCCAGATCTAATCAAATTAAAAACTGAAGACATATTTGATAAAAAGGCTCTATGCAGGAAAACCTATCTGTTAATAAGGACAAAGGTGGATAAAGAAAATCGTTTTTATCGCTCCTTCCCCACAGTAGAGTTAGTTAGCATGACCACAACCAGTTGTTTTTCCGCCATCAGCATGGCTGCAGTAGTCCGGCAATCTTAGGGCTGTGATTGACAGCCCTAAGACCTGCCTCCTGCCTCTGATTGGTTGTTTTTAACTGGGAGCGATGTATTTTTTCAGACAAAAGTAGGACCACAGGAAAGAGTCAGAGTCACAGATTATCTGATTCATGTTATATTGTCAGGTTTTAATACACATGTGATGTGCCATGTCAATAGTGGGAGCAGGTTGGCAGAGGACAAACAGAGAAAAGCAGAAAAACAATTTCTGAGAAAATACTTTTCGCTTTTTTGCTAAATATACCCGTTGAAGACACAAAGAAACCACTACATGCTTTAAATAGAAGTTTCTGAGGTTTTGAAATAGGAAACTTTGTGTTTGAATTAAGCTTGTTAAGGGAGTAATTTAAGCATGCAGCTCATTGCTTTGTCAGGAAGGGGAAACACTTAGCTGATTAGCTTATGGTCTCTGAATGGCTGTTCACACATCTATTGTGGATTTTAGTCAATATTCTGGGTAAAGCATCACTATTTATTTAAGCAGTTGGGTTTCTGTTATTGAACAAAGACAAACCAAGCTGAACAGGTTGCTCACAAACTGAATTGTAGCTTTTATAATATGTTGCTATGGCAATATCTACACAAAGGCTGATCCCACTTGTAGCTGTGTCACTGAACACAACATATCAGAAGCTATCGCCACCACAATATTTGAAGAAGTCAGCAAAATGAAGAAAATCTTTTGAGTGAGAGTCAAAGAGAGTTCTCCACTCAGGACGCTATCAGACTAAATTGGAGACGCTGTAGGAAAAATTTCAGTTTCCCCTTTTGGGGTGAGGTCAGAACTTTTAAAGTTTTTAGAACACTATTAGGATACATAACACTAAAGAATGTATTGTGAAATGTATTTCAGACTTGCAGCCAGTTTCTCTTACAGAAGCAGCATCTTATTTATGGGTCTTTGTGATGCACTCTCCTCCTCACTGCTGTCTATTGTCTGATGGGATGGACTCACTTGGCTGCTGTGCCTGTTCCCCTCTTTTTTCACTTAATATTATGATCCCATATTCTCGCAAGTGATTAGCTGCCATGCTAATCAGAACAAAGTTCTGCCATGAAGAAGGCGACTCTGTCATAAACGTTCAACGTTCATGACAATGTACAGGCTTTCTAAATGTTTGATGCTCGCCGGGAAGCCACTGCAGAGAAAAAGTTGATTGTGCGACAGACGTTCTGCTGAAGTGAATTAAAATGAAAATGTGTACTTTTCAATGAAAATAATGCTTATGGTGTCACCAAAATCAAATTATAGCCTCTGTTTTACTCCCTCAGTCTACCAAAGTTCAGCGTTCACAGTGCGTGTGTATACACACACACACGCACACACATATACATGTATAATGTATACATGGCTCTTGTGAGCCATGGCATAGGCTCACAAGACAGAAGCAAACATCCTTGTTGGAAAAACAGACAGAAGCTGAAAACCTCTGAAAATATATATTCCCAGCTAGATAATCCAGATGAAAACTGGCTAAAAATAGCTTTTGTCTGCACATCTTTCCAGGCATTGTCTACCTTTTGGCAGTCAACAGGGCGTGGTAACGCAAAGCAATGTAACTGAACAGTCCTTGTGAACACTACCAGGCTGCAAAGGAAGTTTTGGGAAAATTTTAAAAGCAGTTTTCACAGAATTTTAGAATCCAAATTTCCAACATTCAAACAGCCATTTCTTCATTTCTTGTTTTGATTTTCATGCGTTTGACATCATTGGACTGCTTAGAATCTGTAAATAACTAAAACGACATAGGAGATGTTCCTGCCTTTGCTGCGGTCAGTCACATATTTAAAAAAGCATTTTTTAATAAAAGTTACTGATTGTAGCTGGTGTTTGTGCAGATGTTCTCTAAATTGGGGATCCATATTATAGATACATAAAATATGGTTTCTAATAATTTTTGTCATCCAAAAGAATTTATTTGAAATGCAACAAAAATGTGACTAATTTTTATAAAGTAGAATTCTCTGATTATTTTGATAAAGTAAAAAAAAATTCCTCCTCATGAGTTTTTGCTGTACACACTAGCTATGTTTTTTAAGTGATGTTATTTAGGCTTCAACGTCTACGTTTCTCCACTCTCCACAAAGAGTGTGAGAGAAAACCAGGCCTACTGGAAAAGTGTTGCTGTGATGCCTCCACTTGATATGAATACACACATCTGACTCATTTTCCCGGCCCAGAGAGTTCACCACTTCAAGGCAATGATTTACTTGTTCAAATCCTCCCTCTTGTTTGATCCCATGGGGAGCTGGAGCAGAAGTGAGGGCAAAGCTAGGTTACAATGTATGTTTTTGCCATCTTTCCCCTCCCTTTTCTACCTCTCTGGCTCTTTTGCTTAGGTCAGCCATTTTGTAATTTATGGCCATCATAAGGCTTGCTGTCGGCCACGAACAGTGTGGGATTATATGAATCGCTGTCTGCTGGCATATTTCATGAAGAAGATCAAACAAAGCTAAGTGATTTCTTTTTCTGAGGGCCATAACTTTTAGTGAAGCTTCTTTTCACAGCATTGGTGGGAATGAGCTTGCAAATCCTTGTTCTAAAGTATCCAGTCCACTTTGAATTCATGTATACACACACACACGCACACACATATAAATGTATAATGTATACATGCTTTTGTGTGTGTGTGTGTGTGTGTATGTATATATATATATATATATATATATATATATATATATATATATATATATATATATATATATATATATAATTTATTCTTTAGTATTTATTTGATTTGTTTATGTATATTAATTTACCTGAAACTAATTTATCAGGTTTAATGTCAAGCTAATGTTATTATACGATGCACATTGCATCAATATAATAATTTCTATGCTCCCACACACAATATTAAAACATGAGTATTTACATCTTTCAATACTGAAGTAATTGAATTGTGTCTGCTTTTATTTACATATTTTTGGCCACATTTTAAAAAATAGAGCTGCACTATATATTGATTCTCCAGCTTTATATCTGTATCAATGAGTGCAATATTGCAAACACAAAGGACAGGCTAGATGCAATATTTTGCACAATATTATGTTGCAGGTTTCATGGGTTCATCCACTGGATATCTGTAAAATATTTGGCCAGTCATTTGGGCTCTAAGTGCCCTTAATGTCTACACCACATGTCAGCTTTTAGAGGCTGACACACTACAGCTCATGGAAAGTGATAGGAAAGTTGTGTAAACGTTGTCCAGTTATGAAGAAAATTTAACACCAAAATGTAGTCTATTAAGAATTTAATAGTGCAACTTTAAAACCTCCATGTTGTGCACAGATATCTACTGTTAATTTGGCTACACTTATATGTACAATGGTCAAACAAATGATTGCTTGGAGCAACCATCACCTCTTAAGAAAATATTAGAATATTATAATTAACTTATCCTAAAAGACTTCACTCTAGAATAAAACTTAATGTTAATAATTTGCTGTTTATTCTTGCAGGTTCATGGGGGGCTGGTTGCTGTCTCCAGCATTGCTGCAGTAAACTCAGAGCATTCAGGCTCTGAATGTATGAAGCAGCTTCTTTATGTTCAAAGCTTAGAAAGAAAATGTTCCCCTCCCTCATCAATGTGTTTCTTTTTGAGAGTTAATATACTAATCTGGTACAATTAGAATTGTCTTTCCTTTTAATTCTACCAATTGTATTCCATTTATTCCATCGTTGTTCCGTTTATTAGCCATGATATGCTGTGAGGTTAACCCTGTTGTCTCAGCCTCTGTCCACACTAACATGTTTTTGCCGTGGTAGTAAACAGACTTTTCTTAAAACTCTGTTTGTGCTGTATATCTAAGGAATGGATAACTATGTCCAGGTCCACCTAATGCATAGGATTGTTTTAGTTTATTAGTAATATTAGAAATTGTGGAGTACGCACTATTTAGACCAGTATTATACAGCCCAGAAATGGAATCAGAATTAGAATTAGAATAACTTAGAATCCAGAAATACTTAACAGGAACAGTCACTACTTAATTACTTTTATTTTACTACTTTTTAGAAACTGTAACTACTCACTTTACACCAGAAAAGGATTTAGATTAGTCATTTTGCTTTTTTTCTTCTTTTTCTTTCCTTTGGTTTGTTATTTTGTTTGTATTTCCTTTTAATTCATGTAAAGCACTTTGAATTGCCTTGTTGCTGAAAATGTGCTATATAAATAAAATTACCTTACCTCAATCACTCTCAGTGTTTTATTATTTATTATAGTGTTAATGTATTATCACATTAGCCATGCTTTCTCATGGTCTCCTCTCACGCTGTCAGTGACAAAGGAGGAAAAATGAAGTCAAACTGTTTTGGAACAATTTGACTTCAGATCTTCTATTGATTTCTGATGGTAATTTTTACATCTTGCCACTTGCTGTCAGATTTGTTAAAGCAATCTTTCAATTTGGCCTACAGGTTTCTTCAGACTCAAAGTAATAAAAATATTTTTTCAGTGACCATGTCAGAATCCTGAGAGTATGAGAAGGGAGCTAACAATTAGGTTGATGACAAGGGCTTAATTGATATGATGCTAATAACGTTTTTTTTCCTCTGATTATGGAGAAAAAAAAACATATTTATTGACATGCTGGTAACACTTTATTTGAAGGGGTGTACATAACACTGACATGACACTGTCAAAAACATGACATAGCATCTGTCATGAACATAATGAAGCCTTTATGAATGTTTACGACTGTTGTCATGAAGTGTCATTTGGTAAATAATGACACTTTTAATGCAAAGTTGCTCTAAAAGTTCCATTGAAAGTCCATTAAAAATGCCAACTTTGCATTAAATTATAATTTACAAAATCATGCAAAGTTGGCACTTTTAATGGACTTTTAATACAATTTTTAGAGCAACTTTGCATTGAAAGTGTCATTATTTACCAAATGACACTTCATGACAACTGTAATAAACATTCATAAAGACTTCTTCATGTTCATGACAGATGTTATGTCATGTTTATGACAGCATCATGTCAGTCTTATGCACACCCCTTCAAATAAAGTGTTACCGACATGCCAAACAAACAAATAAAAGTGGATAAATGCTCATTGATCCTCCTTTTTACATTGTTTGATTATGCCAAATTAATTTCTTATCACACATATTACTTGAATAAAAATACTTTAAAAATAACCTATGAGGCACAGGAATAATTCTGAGTAAACTGCAGGTGTCAGGTGTAGATGCAGACTGATTTTGTTTGAAAACAGAGAGAAAATTATCTATATTAAAAATGTGTGTAGTAGCGTATCTGGTGATTATTTGTCGGTCTTTTTAAGTGGCTTGTTGATTATATCTCTGTTGTTCAGACACTGTTTAAGTGCCATTTTTGTCTTTTAATAATAATTATGTTCTGGTTATGAAAAGACTAAATACAAAAAAAAAATAAAATCCTGATTAAATTCAACTGGGGCCTGCCCAACATTGGTTTAAACCCTTCAGCAAGTTCAAACTGCTGAACTTGTCCTGGTAAAAACCAGGAGCACATCTGTGCTGATGTGCTCAATCTGGTCCACTGCCAAATTGCTACAGCTTACGTGGTTCATTGCCACAATGCAATAGCTAAACCTCCTGCAGTGAAATCCTCATGACTGTAAGCTTCGCCCATGTGGTTCTCACTCACGGTGTGAAACAAAAAGAAATTAAAGACAGTGGATAATTGTTTTTTTTCTAGAAAATGTTCAACCTTCATACTAATGATTTTAATTCACACTTAAAAATCCCAAGAAATAATAAATTCATGTAAGCAAAATATGAATAGTCCGAGGAAATATGTATTTTTCCCACAATGCATTGCAAGACCTCTCTCTGCCCCTGTTTGTGAGACTTCTCACTGCCTCTGTCTGGGCTCTGTTGCTATGGTAAATAACGACTGCAGCCAATACATTGCAAGACCTGAGCTCAAACATTTTAAAGTAATTCTGGCATTTAAAATGGGCTGTGTCCCTCTCAGACAGCGGTTCGGGCCGCAGCAGCGGCAGTGCATCTGAGTCGATGAGCTGCGAGACAGACCATAATAGCCTGCAGCTCAGAGTTGGAGCCGTGGGCTCTTTTGCTACGGTAATTAATGACTGTAGCTGTGACTGTGTGTGTATGAGTCAGAGCGGAGCCTCCATTGACTTGAATGGGATTTTGTCGTTTTTCGCAATTCATGTCGCCATTTTAACTCAGAATCCCACTAAAAATAATAGCACACTTCTCGGGATCAAGCTGAATGTTTTGATACCACTTTTGTGGGGGTACACGCAGCGGTTTGAGCTGCATTAAGGGTGATAGGTGTAGAACAATAGGTTCCTGCCATGCATTGCATGGGCAGGCCCCAAGAAAAATGAAATCTAGCAACCTCAAAAAATTACTAGTGTTTGTTCTTTATAATAATATGCAGTATCTTCTCCATTATTAGAGTGCAGTTTGCATGTCTTATGGCTTGAGTCAGTTTGGCTATCTCCCCCTACACCCCCTCTATACACACACAAAAAAACTAAAAAAAAAAAAAAAAAAAAAAAAAAAAAAAAACTGAAGGGGAGATAAATTCAGCCTAAAACACATGGACGGCCATTTGTGCACCTTCGCACGCAAACTGCACCAAAGAGGGCCGATGAGAGGCTGGAGCAGTTTTTCTGCAGCACTGGTGTCAGCACTGAGAAAACAGAGGCCAGTCGTTGACGTACCAGATATATGAGTGTTATTCTTCCTCTGTGTATATGTGTGTGTATGTGTATATTCCTGCTGGGACTCCCCTCGACTAAACCAAACCTCCTACACCTTCTCTTCCTCTGAACTTCATCTCTCTTTCCCTCTTTCTGTCTCAGTATGGAAGGATTAATGATCCATCTGAGTTCCCTCCATCCTCCCAGACTTTCTCACAGAGCAGATGAGAATGAGGAAGAATGAAGACAGATTGCTTTGTTGACCATCTTTCATTCATCTTCACCTTGGGAGTTTAAAAAAACTAAAACGTATCCTGGAAAGCACTTTTCACTTTGCAAACCGAGTAAGCTCAATAGCAGAAGCTAATCTTGGTGTCAATAGCAGCTAATGGTTAGTCAGTGGCTGGATTCTCACAGTGTTTAGAAATCACTCTTGTGCCGTTTCTGTTTTATGTCAATTACACAACATGTTGCAACACGGACATTTTAAAAGTGGTGACGGCTTCTTCCGTGCTAATGGAACCGAGTGTTGTCAGCCAGCCTGGCAGCAAGTCTTCATTTGCCAACACAAGAAAGCAACTAAGGAACTATGTACTTATTTCAAAATGATAGTCTTAAATGGAGATACAACTGGTTTTCAAGATTTAGGAACACATCTTTATAACCTGGGCTCACAACAATAGTTAATTATTTAATCAAAGTCATGCTGACAACTCAATACTGCTCTATGAAGCAGACTTCACTTCGAGGAGTGTAGTATATGTAATATCTGCTGGCACAAGATCTCCTCAAAGCCCTCATCATTCTAAAAGGTAAAGTATAAAGACAGAAAACCTCTGTGATGCAACAGCAATAAGAC
Source organism: Poecilia latipinna (assembly GCF_001443285.1). Classification (NCBI taxonomy): domain Eukaryota; kingdom Metazoa; phylum Chordata; class Actinopteri; order Cyprinodontiformes; family Poeciliidae; genus Poecilia; species Poecilia latipinna. The sequence continues at coordinate 22,881 of NW_015113593.1, read as the reverse complement.
TGTGTTTTTGACACAGCAACTGGTGTGGCAGAGAGTGACCCCAAGATTTCACCATTTCAAGAGACATTGTCTTCATAAACTTCTATGTATCATAAAATAAAAGAGTCAACACTGACCTGTTGGAGTCCGTCCCATTTCACCAGCAGGACGACATGGAAAAGACAAACAGATTGAGAGTGATCAGAGGAAGGTTGAGAGACACATGTTCACCATGCTGGATGTGCCACAAGAACAAGCAGAGTGGATTCACAAATCACAGCCTAATTAGTGCTGCACTCCAGGTGGTGACAGTTCAACTCTGTGGGGAGCAGGACCAGCCATGTGTGTCCGTGTGTGTGCGTGGTGTGTGTGTCAAGTGTCAAAGACCCGCTTAGCACCTCATCACCTTTTGACCTCAAGAGACTGTCACACTGTGAGTAACATTACAAACGCATTGTTTTAACATGGGGAGGCTGGTAAGAGCAGGACTATGTTTGATTTTACAACATGTAGTTTGCAGTAAGTTAACACTGTGATAAAAATAAACTAACACATTTATATCTGTCTGAAGCTTAGAAACAGTCTGTTCTCTGTTATATGTCCAATATCTTTACTTACCAAACACACACACACACACACACACACACACGCACACACACACACACACACACACACACACATATATATATATCAGAACAATCAGAATCTTGTTTGATTAATTTGAATAATACATCATACAGCTAGAGAAAGCTTAGTTTAGATAAATATCAGTGGCAGAGAGCTTCTTCTTTTAACCAGCGACAGAAAGAGCATTGCTATGGCCCACATCCTTAAACAGCCCTTAAACAGCCAGTTAAAAATAAGGGATGTAGGATATGTTGGTATTAACATCGGTCCTATGTTTATTGATGTTTATTTTCATCTTGCTGACATTTGTGTGTATTAAAGGAGGGTTAGGGGAGGAGTTTGTCCATGTGGTGTTTGTGTGGTCATGTGACAGTGAAAGTGATACATTGCAAGTTTGTGGGGTGTTTAACTGAAGCAGAGAAGCAATGTCAGCAATGATGTCATCTTTCCACAGTATTGAAATGGTAGAAAAAAATATAGAATAAATGTAACATCTGGTAATGTCAGTCATCGGCCATGAAAGCACTATCAATATTGGATGTTGATATTGGGCAACATGTTTCATTCTCTCAGTGACTCATTCTTAAATCAGAAGTGCAGTTGGTGAAATTCTTCCCATCTCATCCAGTAATGGCAGGATCTGTCAGTTGATGCTGAGGCCAGCTGATTTCTACCCTTCACTACATTGGTCGTTTCACAAAACACAGACATGCCTTAGTGCCACTTTATAGTGATTTATAAAAGGGACAAATATATGCAACAAACTATATACACCCCCAACATAAGGGAGACTTGGGGTAATCAATAAAGCAATAAACACTTCTGTGTTCTCTATTTGAGAACACAGAAACTCAGAATAGAAAGATCCCAGCCAGGATCAATCTGTGAGCCAGCAGGATATAGTTCTGCTCAACAACACAGCCCTTAAACAGACTGCTCTTATAACTGAGGTGTCTGCTATTAGCAAACAAAAGTACATGGTCAAACAGATCCCGGCAGAGAACGATACCCTCCACTGGGTGAAAGTTTCCCTCCACAGCAGCCAGACCACCTAGCAATGGGAGCCTGGTGACAAGTGCTCTGATTATTATGCCTGCACTCTCTGCCAGGGATAAATTTAAGTGTTCCCATAAAGTCCAGAAGAAATAAGACTTGGGAATGGCCTGGCCTGTGTCTGTGTGAGAGAGGGGAAAAGTGAGTGTGTGCGTGGTTGGGGTCTCCTCTGGTCAGTGCTGTCGCACAGTCCGGGGGATAATAATAGGATGTGCTACAACTAACTGAGACCAAAGCTGGACTTCCCACGTCTCCCACTCGCTGGTGGCACTTGTGTTATTCTATAAACACTTGCCCACACCATGTCCTCCTTTCCTCATGCAACCCATCCCTTATGCTCACATCTCGTGCTTTGCCTACATAAGGCACCTCCCTGGTGCATAAAGAAAATTGTTAAAAACATGGGGACATTGCAGACAACTCTCATATCTCCCAAGGAAATGTGGATTTGTTGTTTATCTTTGATTAAAAATAACTTTGGGAAAAGGCCGATCAATACTTTCCCTGTGACAAAAGGAACAAGGGGGAGAAGGGAGGTGGTGGAGGAAGGCAGCAAATAGAAGGGGAGGAAAAAAGCGTGAGAATTTTGACGACATTTAGAAATGTGTGTCTGTTTGCGTGTGACGGGTTGCTTGGAGTCATTCCCATGGCCTCATACAGTAGCCCTGACACAGCTACTGACTGCTCTGATGTTTTAACACTGACAAAAATGGCTGACTTACACAAATAGCAGGACAGTAAAGGGCTTAGAGGAGACGCTGGGATCCTTGTATGCTATATAAAGGCCTTCTGAGGATGGGAGCACTGCTAGGCCAGTCCTGCCTGTGCTTTCCTTGGCTTCTTTAAAAGGATCTGAGTATGGTTTCTGTCAGAGATGCACGTCCATTTTTCACCCCATTAACAACTATCATTACCAGCCTAACTGGAGGTTATAATTGAGCCAGCTATGGAAAAGAGTTGTCAAAACACAATTAAATTCCAAACTACGGTGAGAGAGAACAGCTATAATCATATTGCCGTCTTTCCTTTCCCAAAAATAGGGAAGAAAAACATGAAAACCATTATTTTACATTGGAAGGGTTTGAAGGGGAGATTATACAGACGGGTGATCTGAGCGGACTAAACGATAGGGCTACTGAAAACATAACAAATAGTCACTCTTGGTGTCATGGATGAAGAATGGACATATTATAAGCCTTGCTCAAGAATAAAACGCCAAGATTTTTAAAGAGGTTCAATTTGGAGAGGCTTCAAATACAGTCACAACCACTGAGGACTGCAAGATAAATTATAATTGTGGGAAGTAGGGTTTCCATGATGAACAAATTACTTATTCTTTGTCAGGATGAGAAGGTTGTAAAAATCACTACCACAATTTCTATTAGGCTCAGTGACCTGATAGAGAGAAGCTCTGTAGAGTCAATCTGCATCGATTTATAAAAAAGCAAAATCAGACTGCTGAGAAAGATCATTTTCACTCGGGTTCCTACAGAACTCAACATGAAGCAGGCTTTAACAACACACGTTGGCCTATTTATCCCAATTCATTCCTTTACTAGTGAATGGATATGAAATCTGTTAGTCTTTACAATTCATTCTTAAATCTTTGACATAAAGGTATTGTATAATATCTACTTCACAGCAAAGGAGGTGGGAGGATGAATTGGGGGCAGCCCCCTCAGTTATAATTCAAATTTGCTTGTAAGTTAGGCTTCAACTAAATTGTAGTCAGAACACCAAATTTCAAAGTTAATAATTCCATTTTATAAATTTGGGCTATAAAAACGTTCATCGATATACCTGAATTTTAAAATTAGTCACCAAACCCCTAAAAACTTTTTTTTTCACCCGTAAAGTGAACGAAAACTATAAAGTTTTCAACTTACAGGGCTCTGAAAAGGCCGGGTACAACAGACTAAAGATAAAAAAACTGGTTTTAAATTTGTAAAAAGATGTATGTTGTCACTGTCAGGCACAAGAGAGTTCTGTCATCTGGGCCTTTGATGAACATCCCCATTACTACAGGTTGGTCACATGTAATGGAATTGATATTTGACATAAAACAGGAAGAGTAGGAGAATAGATTTTACTGTTTTTTTGGTGGATATAACCACAATACACCAAAAACTAAACTAAAAACAAAAAAACATTCTGAATTGTTTAACATCAAAGCTTTGAAGGTCAAAGTGTTTAGTTTGAGTTGCATATGAAAACACTTCTTTCTAATGCTCCTGTTCTGCTGCCACTTGATGAAAAGTGACATGCTTTCTTCATAGCAACAAGTTGAGAAGTTCAGTGATGGTTGAATAAAGTTCGTCAACGGCAGAGGAGAAACCTACAGTTTGGCATGCTATGCTACAGCAGTACCTAAGGTAAATCAGGATTGGTGCCTGATTGCTGTCGAGGTCATATACAAGTACATATATATAAGTACATACATAATGGTACTAAAATCATTTAAGGCTCAAACCACGAAACAGCTAGATTTAATGTGTGCTTAGCTTCAAATACACTGAATGTAACATCATTAAAATGCTAGGTTCAATGCCTTTGACATAATATTTTATGATGTGATGAATTTGGTTTTGCCCACTTCCTTAATCTGCTCAGTGAAACACATGCTTTCATAAATTGGTCCCTCTACCAAAAATCATAGAACGTGTACAATGGTAGAAACTTGACCCATTCAGCAGCAACACTAAATATCAGAGCCTTGCTTTTCAGTGCCTCAGTCTTTGACATCTGGCAGTACCGTGCTGTGGGTGTGTTCAACCCTCTCTTTGGGATACAGTCAGTGGTGGAATTAGTGATACATGCACTTCCAAGTTATCATGTCTTTGATAACTTGGAAATGCATGTAAATGACACTAGGGTTTCTCCACAAAAGTTTCCCAAAGTCAGTGTCTTCAACCCAGACACAACTGATTTTCTCCTCTGTAAATTTCCATGATGACATGCGGTAGAATGTCATCATTTATACAACACTGACATATATTGTGCTGTCTAAAAGTATCCACTGAATGTGCTGTATGAGCTACAGTAATGTGCTTGAATAAAGTACAAGAATAAAGGCTACTGAACTATACAGTCCTAGTGGGGTGTGTGTCTGCTGACATAAAGCAGAGAAGGTTGGCTAGTGGAGGGGAGCTGCAGGCCTCTCTGCCTCTGTAATCTGGCTTGATTTATAGAGGCTAGCCCCTGCTTTCCCGTTCCACCTCCACACTCACACACTGGGCCTCCTCCACTGGAGACAGCCTGGCGCACACATGCATACACACGCGCACACAGACACACACACGCATACCGAGTCATGTGGATTGACACACCAACATATCCAGGCAGCACGGTCTCCGTTGCACAGTCGTGCATGTAACTAAACCACATGTGGCTATTGCTTAACCAATTACAATTAAAGTTTTTATTTCAGCCATTTTTAAAGTTTTCATTCACAAGTCAAAAACAGCAGTAGCAAAAAAAATAGAGTTATATAGAAGTAGATAATAAACAATATTTGAATTTCTTTCACTGGCAAGAACACAAGGTATAGACTGAAAAGGTGAAGGTAGAAGCATAGGGTTTTTATACCTTCACTTTTTTATTACACATCGTTACCAAAATCAAAACAGCAGCACCTTTCCTTTATATTTTTCTAAAAAAATATCTCTAATGAATTCAAACTGAGTCTAGAGACAAGCTCATAAAATATAAAAAAATATATAAAAAAAATCTGAATTAAACTTTGCGGTATTTGTTTAGCAAATGAGTTTTATACATTTCTTAAATTTAGAGAGTTTAGCTTGAATTTACCTTTTCAAAACTATTATTCCACTTATGAACTCCACTAGCTGAGCTTATTTTTTATTTTGCACAACATTTATTTTATTTTGCATTTTAAGAGACAGTATAACATATAAAGTCATTTTTTTATTTAGAAAATATTTTATTTTATAAAATATTGATATTTTAGCCTTTATTTCGACACAAGTGTTCCCAAAAAGTCTGATATCGTACCCTCTTTATTTGTAAACAGTTTAGTATCAAGGATTCTCATGAGTTTTACATAATTTTTGATTTGCTTATTAGTAAATGTAACAAATTTTGTTTTGCCATAATTAATGATAATTTATTGTTTTGTTTGTTTCCTTGGGATAGGTTTTTGCAAATGACTTTTTTTTTACAATGAAGCCTTATTAATATTGATTTAAAAAACTGCCATATACTGTGTTAATGTCTCCAGCAACATATTCAGGTGTTCTACGCTGAATGTGTTTATAAGTTCCATTCATAAATTTCTGTTTTATAAAAGAAATTGGAAAAACTACAAAAACAGCCAAGTGGTCAATGGTGTCATTTATAAGAAGACTATATCCACAACAATTATTCATTACAGTAGCAGTATGAGATGCTATTCTACTTGGTTTAATAATTATTCTACTGGTACTTTTTTTCTAAACAGCACCAGCTGTTTAGAAAAAAGCTGGTGCTTTGTAAAATTTGTGGGGGCTTTTTGTGTTGGGATCTAACAAGACAATGATAACGTCACCACAAATAATTTGAACCTTATTGTGATTCATTGAGCTAAGTACACATGCTGAATACATGTAGAAACACATTTTTCCTGGAGTTCTGGACTCACTAGTTATTTAGGTATTTTTTTGGTAATCATTGATTTCTACAGTGACACTTTGAACAGTTTCACATACAGTATATATTTCATTTTGGTGCATGTTAAGCTGTATCTATGTACAGGGGCGCAACTACATACTTTCTGAGGTGTATGCAAACATGTCATTGGCGCCCCCATGACATAAACTTGTACAACTCATTTTTAATTAAAGTATCAATAATAATTAAAGCTGCAAGCAGCCTCGAACAGCCCTCACAGCTCCGCGCCGCTCTGGCCTATTGGCCACCACGGGGGTTCCAGCACTGCCACACGCCAGCCACCGCAAGCACTCTCGTGTGGCTCCCGCGCTCGTCCTCCAGGCGATATGCATTGATGCGTTCGGCAGCGCTCCCCAGCGATGCACAAAAAATCTGGTGCAGTTTGGGCCATGCAGCAAGGAGATACAGCTCTTTGATTAACCTAGTGGGCGCAGTGGAGTCAAATTACAATGTAATGCTATTGGGCTCTTTAGAGGTTCACCAGAGTCAATCATAAAAAGTCTGGTGCAAATCGGATGATGCATGTGTGAATTAGAGACGATCGTAGACATATGGCGAGCATTGCTATTCGCTATTTAGCCACGCCCACATGGTTCAGCCAGCAGCCAACATTCACAGAGTTCAACATCATGTAATTTTATATCAGTTGGCACAGGATTGATCCCATTTGAATCATAGAGTATAAGTAAGACATCCATCAGAAAAAAATGGGTGACTTCCTTTTGGAGGGGAGTGGGGCTTAGGTGATGTCATCAATTCACCATGTTAATGTGATCAGGGCTGGTCTATAATGAGACATGGAAAGTCTGAAGCAGCTCTGACCTGGCATTTGGAAGTTATTGCACATTAATTTTCATGGAGAAAAGTCAAATTTTGAAACTTAGCCACGCCCACATGCTTTGATGTACGAGAATTCTTTAGATAACTTTTCACCTTCAATGTCTCAAGAGTGTGCTGAGTGAGTTTCAAGTCTGTATCTCAAAAGATGTAGGAGGAGTTCGATCAGATGTGATGTGTATGAAAAAAAGGCGGGTTTTATCCAAAATGGCCGACTTCCTGTTGGGTTTGCACCACAGCTCCAAGAGACTTTTTTGTATTTCCTGACAAGATACACACATGTACCAAGTTTCATATTTCTAGGTTAAAGCATGGCTTGGGGCTAATCACTTAAAAAATTCTAGGGGGTGCTGTAGAGAAATTAGGCCACGCCCATTTACTGTTATGGATTCATGTTCGGGGATGGATAAGGATGCATCCTAGTGAGTTTGGTGCCGCTTCGCTCAAATATAGAATTTACAGACAAATGTATGGCAACGGCGTTACAGGTCACTTCGCCACACCGCCACGCTGACCTACTCCATTGAAAACAAATGGGGTTGTAATCCACATTACACCAACATGTAATGTGGTGTAATGTGGATTATAAGATGAAACTGTGTCTCTGGACACAGTTTCATCTTGATTAGCTCAAAGGGGTCAGATAGCGACCGTTCAGCGTAAAAAATGACACTTCCTGTTCTCAGGGGGCGTGGCCTAAGTGACGTCATCATTTGACCGTTGGGTATTGTAGAGCATCCCATGATGATCAATCACTGAAAGTTTGGTGCTTCTATGAGTTTTTTTCAAAGAGTTATAACAGTTTGATGTTTCATGGCGAATCGGTGACCTTTGACCCCCGGAAAGACCCCTTCAGCAAGCCCGAAAACGCAAACCTACGATAACTTTTAATCGGCCATGCCTTATGAGCGATCTGACCGAGTTTGAAGCTGATCGATCGAAATCCCTAGGAGGAGTTCGATCAAATGCGAAGGCTGTAAAACGGCCAAAATGGAGTCAAAATTGGAACTTCAATCCAAAATGGCTGACTTCCTGTCATACTTGCACTATGACATTAATTGTAAATTCTGAGTGTCTTGGGGAGCTCTACAAGTGTATGAAATTTCATGTCTCTGCGATGAAGTAAGGTAATAGGAAAGGGTCTTTTGAAAGTTGCTTGGTGGCGCCGTTCAGCTGTTTCTTTTGCGATTTTTGCGTTGACCTTAAACTACGTAAATTTTTCACAGTCTCGACGTGTCCGCCAAGTTTGGTGAATTTTTGAATATAATAAAGCCTCCAAAAAGCCAATTTATTTTACGGAAGCATAATTTACAGCACAATTTCAATAGGCCTTCGCAGCGCTTCGCTGCTCGGGCCTAATATATATATATATGTGTGTGTGTGTGTGTGTGTGTGTGAATAAATTGCTGCCTACAGAGTAATTTAAAAAGAATGAAACAGGGCAATATTTTATTTAATATATAAGTGAGCCAAAGAGCCACTTCTGTTAGCCTGTGTCTAGCACTGCCTATGGGCTGCAGGTCTGAGGTATTTTGTTAGCATGTTTTCTATCATTCTTATGGCTTGATAGGAAGCCTTATCCAAACTGACAACCCACATTAATAAAATGGTGAAATAATATTGACCACAAAGCACTGTATTTATAAAAGATAAACATTTTTCCTACATAATCCTAACAAATGTTTTTAATGTTGAAAAAATAAACGGTTTCTCTTCACAATATGTATTATTATTTATTTACTATTAATCTATTTGTATGATTTGTTCTTTAAATTGCCATTTATATTATTTTTAGGTCTCAGGAAATGATTGAGGGATGAAGAGCCCGATGTCTGCTCTGAGCCCAGGCTGGTCTGGACTCTAGTGTCTATAGGTTCTGACAGGTCTGCGGTGTTCCTCTCCTGGCCCATTCTGTCTGATACCAAACAACCCACTGTGCGCTACTGAATATTGCCGACCCATTTTTTTTAAATGACCCTATTACTCACATCTGTATTTTTGCCAGAGGCTTTGCTTCTAAGGACGGGGGAGTATCAGGTGGACATTTTAAAAAGACGCAGGTTGATAGCAGTTCACCGTGGCTGCATAGTGTCCGTCTCTAAGCAACCGTGACAACAGCGTCAGTTCGTCGGGGTAGAGGATGGGGCCCTATTTAGGTCCCGCAACAATTTAGCTGACCTTAATATTTCCCGTGCTTTGTTTTGGTCATTATTATTACACTTATTGTTGAGATGTGTATGATAGGTGTGTCTATCAGACATTTATAGCAATACGGAATAAATCGCGTCCCGTATTGGTTCAATACTGGGCAGAGACAACAACAGCCAGCTGTCATTTTAGGCTAGCTTAAGGCTTAAGTTAATCTGAATATTTACAACTCTTTTGTACTGACATTACTTACCTACTGTCTTTCAACCACTTTGAAAAGCTTTTCTTCGTCTCTCCAACATCTTTATCCCTCCCCCTCTTCCGTTTTGTGCCCCGGAGTTTGTTTTTTTTTTCTGCCGCCCCATCTTTAGCTCCCTGTTGTCGAGTGCACTACAATTCAAATTGTAGTGCTCAGTGTATGCGCCCCTATGGGTTGCATACACTGCATACCCACTTTTTGGGCCACTGTCTGTGTATAAATCAATTCCTCCTTTTCTTTTGAGCCTATAGAACACATCTTCAGTTCCATGTCACACTCTTCATCTATGTCAAACCATGTCTCAGATACAGTAATTACATTCAACTTTTTGAACTGACATAGATATTATTTGATTTTTGTGAAGTTCCTACAAAGACTCCGTTCCATTGACACATCACTGTTAAGCTGTTTATTGGCATAACACTCACAGTTGGTGATGTTGTTGTAGAAGTGATTATCTGGATCAATAGGATCTTCAAAGTCACATTATTTAAGTTTTCTGCAGTCAACGGTTTTAAAGTTCACATTTTCATACGAGGTTTTCATACCTGACCGTTGAACTGACAAATTATTATGTTCAGGGTCTCAAAATGGGGATAAACAGTCCTCCTCAAGTCAAGTCATTTAAACAGACAGCAAACAATTGTATTATACACCAGAAAAAGACTAAGATTCAAGTATTTAATATTTATTTCTTATGTAGAGTGAATATCTTTTATTTTAGGAAACAATTTGAAATAAAAAACAAAAAAAAAACAAAATCATCATAACAGTATAGATGATAATAAAGGTCGATATCTCACAGTACTCAAATCTGTGGTTAAGGTTTGCAACAGGATGCAGAAACCGCCATGCAAGATGAAAGCTGAACCTTGACACCATTACTTCCTCCATCAGTTACTAGGTAATAACAGCACTCCTTATATGCACTGTGTTTATCTAATAGAAGAACATGCTCCATATAGTAATATTTTTGTCTAAACCAAGCATGTTTTTGTAAATACATGTTTTAATTAGGCTTAATTAATACATTTATCATGAGAGAACATTTCAGATCAAATAAAGATTTGGTGGTAAAGGGAACATATCATGCAAAATTCACTCTTTCAGGCCTTAAATGCATTCTTTTGTATAATTTGAGTGTCTAGGAGCGCAAAAAAACGTAAATGTATTCTCTCCCGGTGCTGTGTAGGTATCTTTATTGTCTATTTGGGTTATATTTTTTTCAGTCTGTTCATTTTTCTTTATTGCCTATAACATTTTCCTGGCTATCACATCACTGGATTTACTGTGGAACAGCTGAACTAGGTCATGACTTCCGGCTAATCAGCTTTGTGAATTCACCTTTTTTCCACCCCTCACAGTGATTTTGTAGTCCAAGTTCAGTCATGTCAAAGCTGCAAGCAAACAAGTCAAAAAGTTCTGTTCTAGTGTGTATTAATGCACACAGTTCCTTACATCACTCCTCTATTAACCCTTTAACAACATTTTTACCAATGTTAGACTGAGAAGTAGCTTGTATAATGAGCTCACCAAATGTGCAGGTCCAGTAGGTGTTTGCTAATTGCTGCTGGCTAGTCTGAAGGAGCTAAGTGGGGGAGCTGTGGGGAGGGCTGCTCTGTGAGGTGGAAGTGCAGACGCTTGGAAAATGCAGCTCCAAGGAGAAGCTTCGTCCGCAAAGCATTTTGCACAGCTGAATAGTTGCCATGAAGAATAAAGGATTTCTAAAACATGAATGAAAGAATTAAAGCAACATTCAAGGTAATTTTTTGATGTGGGAATATCATTATAACATGATGTAAAGCTCACAAAAGTTGATTTTTTTATGATGCTGCCCCTTTAAATTGTTCACAGTGTTCCTGAGTCAGACTGAAGCCACGCAATAAACAATAAAGGGCGCAGACAAGGTAAAGACTCAATGTTCACTTAATATAGGCAAGCAGACTGCAACACCTTGATGAGTGTGTGTGTCTGCATTTGTGTATACCATGAATCACACTGTATGGACAGCTGTTTACAGTGAAGCTAGGTTATCTGTCTCCATTACACAACCACAGCCCAACCTCCCAGGCCCATTATCTACTCAGACCTGCCTAAACACACACCCCGAGACAGGAAGCCCCACTCGCTAACATTGAGACCCTTTACACAAGGCCATGGAGAGAGCACATAATGGACTTTTCTTGGTTTTGGGGCAATCCAACAGAAATGACAGAAAAAAAGCAGCATTCTGTTCACCTACTGGTCTGCAGTAACATCACAAGTCAGATGTTAATCATACCTTTAAATGTCCAAATTCACTCTGTGCTAACTAATAATTGACTATTTTCACAACATCTGACCCAGGTCAGATGTTGTGATGAAGCACAGTGAGCCACTTCCTTATCAGCTTTTGCAAACAATTTTTCAGTGGAATTCACTTAATCCTGTATGACACATGAACTGAGTAAGATCAGGCTGCATTTCTGACCAGGAATTTGCGTTTTAATTTGCTAATATAAAAGTCATTAGCTGTTGTCCAAATCTCCTTTCTGAAACAGATCTTGGGGCTCTGTTCTGATTACAGCAAAGAAAAACTACTGCTCAGACACAACAAAACTCAGCAACCATCTATGATACCTGGACATGGGGGTGATAGGAAATATGCATCAGAAATATTACATTTTACCACTGAAGTAGCATTGAAGCTTTTCAGAAATCCTTTTTCAATTTCCAACAGATTTAGATCTGGTCTTTGATAAGACAACTCCCTGTTGGTGAGCTGAGAGTGTTCGAAGGCTCAATGTTTTCTTATCTCCCTAGCAAATAAAACAAGTGACTGTTGCAAAAATGATCATAAGTTGTTGTTATGAAACAGGTGCAATTCTATGTGTGACCATTTGTTCAACATTTAATGGGTGATGAGAGAGAGGTAGAAAGTTGAGCTGTAAAGCCAACAGTCACTCACACAACCACTCTGTGAAGATTCTTGGATTATGACATGAGTTAGGACAATATTCAACAACATGAAGGATTTTTTAATTGAATTAATTCAAATGTTTTATGCCACTCATTTAATAATTCATATATGAAATGTCCAGAGTACTCTATACAGGCTAATAATGGTGTGAGGAACAGGTGCTTATGAGCAAACTAAGTGTTTTACTGTTCTGCAGTTTAATGGCCTAAAATCTTCATTCTCTGACATTGTTTATTCTCAGATTGTTCTATCGTGTCAGTTTCACACCATACTAACAGCAACAGCAGTATGTTTTCCCTAACACCTCTGAGCCAGTAAGTATGTGAAATTCAACTCTAAGCAAAGCGAATGTGCTTTCTTCTCATGCGCCAGCATGTAATCAGGGTGGAAGCTGTAAGTCAGTTAGAATCTCAGGCTCTTTCTGATATTTCAAGACTTCTTAATGTTCAATTTTTCACATCCTAAGCAGTGACATCACCTTGAGTGTGCTCAAGTCAGCAGATTATTCATCTATGAAAATGTTCAATGTCTTATGTTCTATCGGTTTTCTAGGTCTTCTTCAACTAAATATTTTGTAGTTTACATAATCTGAGAACTACATAGTTATAACCTGTCAATAATCTATACAATGATGTTGGTTTATACAAACCTTATGTAAAAAAGAGCCTTATTTGTGTGCTTCATGTATTGTACATCTGAAAGGAGTGGGATATGTGGGACATTGTTTTCCTTTCAAAAAGTAAAAGAATCAACAGACAACTGGAACAATGAAGAGTTTAAATAATAGGTGCAAAATTAGGGATTTCTGTGCTGATCATGTCAAAGATACGCACATCGGTGTTCTAAAGTCACCTCACTTAAAACTCCACTTGTGCGGTAAGTGTGTGGGACTGTAAACATTGCGGTAATCCCCAGGGTAGGTACTGTCTTGTCTGGTATATGAGGTGGTACCACTTGCCTCCCACAGTCTTTTAATTACAAGTGATGGAGGGGGAAGCCCTTTTAATGAAAATGGTCCACATCATAAAAGCGGCTTTGACCAGGTTCAGCCACAGTTCACACTCAGAGACAGTAAACACAGTTAAAATGAACCAAACCACTGACAGCTGCAAAACTACTCTGGATAAATACTCAAACCTTTAAGAAGCTTTTCACATATTCTCACATTAAAAACACTAATCTTGATGTATTTTACTGTGATTCTTGTGTGATAGACCAGACGAATAAACCACAGTCCATGAGGGTCAGTGTCCTGCAACTTTTGGATGTGGCCCTAGTCTAACACACCTGAATCACTTCCTCAGCTTGTAATTATATTATATAAAGTCCTATTAATTACCTCATGATTTGTTTAAGGCATGTGACAGCAGAAACAAAATCACTGTGCGTCAGGTTTTTCACGATACAATCCTTTCCTGACATACAGGCTCTGACTGTCTGGTGGTCTGACGGACCACCAGACCTGTCAAGGTTTAGACTTGAAAATATTTGTTGATTTTGTTGTACAGTAACTCTGCATACTTAGAGTTGTACACAAATGGGAATTTTGTGTGGAAAGTTAAAACCTCACATTTGCTTTTAAATGTGAGGTTTAAATGTTAAAAAAATAAAATTTTAGACTGACTAAGAACACTGTAGTTGCTTTATAATACAAATTATCCTCAAACACTGAATTTGCCTAACAATTAAGCACAACGTGAATGTCTGTATGGAGAAGTTAGCACAATTTGGCAGCAAACTCGGCAACCCAGAGAACTGTAGTGAAGCAGCAGATATGCAAAGAACTATCAAATACAATAACAACATTTTGAGAGTTTTTGTTTTAAAAAGAAACAGTTCCCCCCACAGGTAGAATACTGGGCACGAGTGGAATATTGTTCTTCAAGATAATCAAGGTGAATGGATGAAAGACATATGGAGAAATGTGGAAAGAAGAGTGACAGTCAGCCACTGACTAATTTTAACATCCCACCACCCTTGTTGTTTTCCTTCTGATAGGTCTCTGATGGAGATAGGGGATGGATGGAACCTTATCGGTGGGAAGCTGCCCAGAACCTCCTGACCTGAAGCTGCATTATGGATACAGAGTGCTGGTGTCCACAGGGGATCAGAGGAGAGAGCATTATCCTGGCAGGACGCTGGGGACTCTGTTCCCAGCAGCATTTGTAACTCTCCTGCTCAGTTTCTCCCTGATGGGTCAATGTTGCTGCCCTCTGGGGGATTCCCACTTTTTCTCATGGCCATGCCCAGCTAGCTTTGACTCTCCTCCTGCCAAATGACCCAGAGTTCGGCTACTTGCTTCCCTTATCTGTCCTTTCCCAGGGCTGTGGTCCTCTCTCCATGTCACCCGTCTCTGTCTGTCATCCTCTCTGTAGCTGATGTATAGTACATTAATCACATCATCTAAAGAGCAGATATTAGGGGAAGTACATAGTGCTATGCGTGGGACAGAGTTGAAGTCAGACCACCAAATAAGAAAACAAATGTATTCAGACTCAACAGTCTGAACATGCAATCCTGAAATTAATATGAGGTTCACTGTGGGTAGTCATGCCGATTCTGATTCAAAACAGGAATCAGAATCAGATTCCAATGACAGATTGGATGGATGACAAAATAGATAAACATGCATAACTGAAAAAAACCTGTTAATACAGCAACATGCAAAATGGTTAAAAAGTTATCTAAAAATAACCCATCAAAGCATGACCAACAACACATCACTTTTAATGATGCATCAGTTTTAATGTACATGAAATTCCTAACTTGGACTGCGAAGGACTGCCATGATAAGATAAGCTTCATTTCTACCACAACAACACATTTTAAAGCATTTGACATTCACATGCAACATATACATTACTCAAGTTATTTAAAAACAACTATTGGTGGGGGCTCAATTAAAAATTTTCACCTAGTTAATTACAGTGTCTGCAGCTGATTAATTGCAATAATATATTTTTTTGCACAACTTGTAAAACTTGTTTTTTGAAGCAAAAATGAATCTCCAGTGGGTCAACAGAACCAGCTCTGGCTTCCATTGCCGATGTATGCTTGATGCTTGTGCATTACATTTACAGCACCAGAATCACGTGAATACACAGGTTCAAGCCAACACCCTTGTATGCTTGGTGTTGACATTAAGAATTTTAAAATGTTAAAATTTTTAATGTTTTAAAATTTTTGTAATTAATTAATCAAAATTGTATTAAAGTCCAGGCCCTTAAAATATCCCACAGCATCCATTGGCCTAAACTATGTTCATGTCACACCAAATATAACACTCCCTAACCATGGGGGTGCAGCTGAGAGGTAGTGGCACACTGCTAAAATTGTTCCCATGCTAGCTTGTGTTTACCCTGGGCTATTGCTGCTTGCTCACACATCCAAAGTTTGCCCTATCGTACTCATTCCTTGTAATTTCTCATCCCTCCCCTCCTAATCTAACTACTCCCCTCTGCTCTTTTCTCATCCCCCTTTCTTTCCCCCTCTGGAGTCTGGTAGGGTTATGTGAACGGCCAAGGAGGAGGGCTGAGAAAAAGACAAGAGGAGTGTGAAAGAAGAGAGAGATGTTGTGGGGTCATCACTAAGTCATCATATTCCCTGGTAAAGCAAGGCTGCATGAAGTGTGTGTGTGTGTGTGTGTGTGTGTGTGTGTGTGTGTGTGTGTGTGTGTGTGTGTGTGTATGAGCTCAGATGCTTCTCTGAAAGTGTGCGCACATGCCTGAGTGGGTGGTGAAATTTGCACATTCCCCTGAACTAGTGTATCTGTGTTTTAATGTGTGTGTTTCCATATATCTGCTGTTGGTCAGGATAGGGTTGTGTGCTTTATAAAAGGCTGTGTGCTTTCAGATGAAGTTCTCCTAATTAGAACCCCTTATAGTTAGCCACTTCATTAACAGGGGTTTCAATGAATACATTTTGTTTTACGACTGAAATATTACCTATCAACAGATAGATAATCTGTTGATAGATAATATTTATCTATCAATATAGATAATTGATAGATAGTCATTTTGGTTTGGACAGGTGTCTTATTTGGTCATATTTTATTACAGTCAGCCCAGTTAGAAATAAATGAAAATAGAAGGTACTCTAAAGCTTTCAAAAAAAAGAAAAAAGAAAAATTGAAACAGACTAAAATCAAACACTAACTCACACTTTAAAATGAAGCACCTTCCTGTTCTGGAGTTCATGCCTCAAGTTGCTGTTTTAATGACATTAAAGTCTATTTTAGCACAGTTGGTTTTAAGGTTTATGAGGGTGTCAGCTGAATCAAATAAAGTCTATTTCCTAACCTGAAATAAACAATGGTAGGAATTCATCCTCCAATTAGAGGATTCCCAGTTCGATTCCCAGTATGCCCACCCTCATCGTTTGTGTCCCTGTTCAAGACACTTCAACCGCCCTTCCTGCTGGTGTTGGTCAAACACCAGCAGGTTGATGGTGCAAAATTGCAGCCTAGCTTCTGTGAGAAGCTACAGTTCAGTAGTTTTCCATCATGAGCGTGTGAATGTGACCTTTGAGATTTCAATTTGAGAAACAAAAGGCATTATAAATAAAATTGATTATTATAATAATTATATGTTTCACCAAGTTGGGTTAGATCTAACTTAGAGCAAAGGACTTCTGTATCATCATAGCCCCCAAAGAGAAGATGGAGTTTCCTGAAGAGGCTGTCCCACTTTAAGCATCTCCTCTTTTATGGCTTCATTTCTAAGACACCCTGTTCTCTATCGCCCTCATCACATCTCTTTCCTCGTCCTTGGACCTTTCATCTCTTCAACCTCTCCTCCTCTCAGTTCGCCCAAATATTTCAGTGTGGCCCGCCATTGCCTCTCAACAGCAACCCGACCCATAAACAAACGTCTTTACATTCTGTAATCACAAACCCCAAACTGCCAGACATTTAAAGGGTCATATTTTATCCCTCTATAAAAAGCGGGAAAAGAAAGAGGCTCTAATGTTGGAGCTTCTTCCTCTGAACAGATGCAGTATCAGTTTGCTAAAGCATGACTGGGAGGGGAGATAGCAAAGGGAGAAATGCATGTCTTTGAGGAGTTCCACATTGCCCCTTGCTTGATCAAAGTGCTCTGCAGCTTTTGTGGCTAATTGTGGGGATTATGTGTAAGTGCTTGAAAAAGACTGGCCTCATTTTATGAGGCTGGTGTCCCACACACTCCTCTGGAAACACAGACACACACTGAATCTCTGCAAACGCTACTATGTTAAGTAATTGGCAACAAAGTGCACAACTGACCTCAGATGTATAAATTCAGATTTTGTATATTTTCGGTGTAAGACAGTGACAGAAAATAGGGCAGCTGAGCTGGAGCTAAAGAAACCGAAAAGTAAAATACTGGTTGAGAAAACGGGAAGCGATCCAGGAGACATGAAAAATCCGACACAAGATGCACTCACACACACACAAAGGCAGACACATCCTGTCATGTTGGTCTAGTTTCAAGGACGACGGCGAGACTGGAAGGTTCCGAGTGCCAAACGACTTGTCAGTGTCAGTTGTAAAGCTGCTTCCCCTAAAGCCACTTCCCTCTGATCAGACAGTCTCTCTCTCACACACACACACGCACACGCACACACACACACACACACACACTACACGCACATGCTGAAAACTGTGGTCAGCTGAGCGGATCTTAAGTGAGGTCAGGAGTAGTTTGGAAACACACGCACAGTTCACAAAGAGACTTTCTTTCAGGGTTTATGACTCTTCTCTATAGTTTTCCTGACCACAGACACACACTCTTGACACACACACACATTTACACATGGGCAAAGGCACATAAAAAACCTCACACAAAGCTGATATAGCGGATATGGTTTTGTGAGGGAGCGAAGGGTGTACGGTCGGCATCAGGTCCAAGCAATTAGAAAAGTGTCCAAACCTCTTTCAGGCAGCCACTGTGGAGCCAGACAGAGAACACGCACACGCACACACACACACACACACACACACACGCTCACACAGACAACAACACAGCTCTCTACTCCAACTTAGGGATTTGCCCAGGATAATTCCTCTTGTATTCACCACGTAGGGTTTTACAAGGTTAGGTCCAAAATTTTTGAGCCACCGCTAACAACAAGAATACTACCGGCTGGCCCTGGGTCTCCAGTCTAAAACTCAAGTGCTTGATTGTGGCTGGTTGGACGTCTTTTTGGGCTTTGTGCTCTGAAGGCCTTTCCAATAAGATGAGCAGAGAAGACAATGGGAAGCAGCTAATCTTGTCTTGATGGTGCCTTTGTCTGTGAGTGCAGGGCTCTTGTAGAGGCAGCGCTCAGGTAAGACAGTATGTCAAAGGTTAAGCTGGGAGATTCAGACTTGCACACACAACTTAATTAAAGTTTGTCTAAGGGGGTGAGAGTGTCTGTCGAGGAGGCTGCTGGAGTCCCACAACTGGCCTGAGAAAGGAATGCCGTTGACTTCAAAGTTGGCTGAGTGCTGCCAAACTGTCTTCAGAAAGTGTGTGCACAGATAACACCGGAGCAGAAATCTGAAACATTAAGAAACCGTTTTCCTTTGAGGAAGTATGCCAGCACAGGACAGAGTGTGCTGGTTAACTGGACTCATCCATGCTGCTTTCAGCAGCACCTCAAAACATATCCACAGAGGGGCATATGTAAAGAATGTTTGGATTCTACACAACAAATTAAAAGTTGCTCAAATCAGCAATTCAGATGACTTAGAATTTTTTTTGACATATTGTAATGAAAGTGAAAGTCAGATTACAACTTGTGAACTTCTAGGCTGTTTTTCTTTTTCTTTCTTTTTCTATGAAGGATAGCTATAAATCCAGATGTTGCCTGCTGGATCACTGTTAGAAATATTCCAGTGTGCTGTGCAGTGACAAGGAATCAACTTGACAGACATAAAATTTGTGCTTGGTACTTTCTAATATTGCTTTTAAAATAGGCAAAGCATAAAGTGCTGCAATGTGTCTAAAAGATGTCCTTTTCAAATCTTTCTGTGACATTATGCAGCTTTAGAATACTCAGAATTTAAGTAGAAGATAAGTTGTACAAAGAAGTGTAACAGGAAGGTACTCTGTAGTAATAAAACAATCCTTCAGAATGGATTTAGTAGTTTGAAGAAAATGATCCAGCCATGTAGACACGATCCCATCATTCCCCCATGAGGTTTCACCTATTCACCAACCTCTGATGGCACTTTCAGCCTTCAGCATGAAGACTGCAGGTTTTTCTAAGAACTAGGAAGAGACGGTAAAAAACAGAGAAGGAAAGGTGAACAAAAGAGTGAATGAAGAAACAGACAGCAGACGTGTAGAAGAGGATAACCTCAGGAGGGCCATAAAAAGAGAGTAGTCTGGAGAAAGGGATGAGAAGGAAGGAAGGGGAATGAGGAGTAGAGAAGATGAGCAGACGGTGTCCTTTATGTATTGGTTGAGTGTCTCCTAGGGCTTTTGTAATGCTTTATGCAGACCCACTTTTCAAGGTCGCTGCATGGCTGCCTTTCCCAGCTGTTTTCATCTTCAGTTTCGGCCTTGCTTCTCTCCCTTAGGTAAGTTTCATTCTTTGTGTCTTTCTGAGACTGTAGAGCTGAATATTACCCAGGGGTGACAGACTATCCACAGACAAACACTAGTAAATGAACAAGGGACTGCCAGTGCTTAAATACCAACTATTTTAGGGGAAGAAGGAATGCATGATATACATGATACACGATGGAAACGATAAAAATTTGGCCTACGATAAAGATCTGCAGTCTACCGGCTGACTGCGGTAATGCTTGTTGATGATGTAATCGGCTGGCAAAGGAAAAGCTTGTTAAAAAAGCAAGTGCAAAAATGTCAGTTATCTGAACCTGGTTCGGGTTCAACTTCCGTCAGTCTTAGAAGGAGATTATAAACATGTTACATAGAATTTGTTGCTGTTTTAATTATATACTACAAAGCCTATCTCCACAGAGTTAAAGAGCCACATACATGTTAATATTTCCAGGCCTAACTTCTGTACTATAACTAGATACACATTAGAAGGCTTCTATGATTTTTCTTCAACAACAGGAAAACATTTAATCTTCTCCTGAGAATCTACGGCTCAGCTACTAACACCATTCAGTCCTTGCTGATGTGAGAAACATGAAGTTAGCATCTAAAACAGCACTTGATGTAAAGTTTACTCTCCATTACGGTCACGATCACTGAGAAGCTCAAACTGAACACTTACAACATCATCAAAAGATATCTATTTTGTTTGAAGTGGCGTTGTACAGAGATGCATTAGTAAAGAGTGTTGTACCTGCAGGCAAGAGTAAGTGTGCTGTGCTGAAGATGTACGAAGGATATTGGACAGGAGATTCAAACTAACTGAGATGTAGGAGAAATTCCATCTGAAACTTGGTAACAGTCTGAAATCCCAAAGCAATGAATGTTTGATCTGTTTGGTGCTCTAAGCAAAGGTTGCTTTGCATGATTTTGATCTTTCTTTGTGATCTATAGTTAGAATACTTCCAAGAACTACATAAAACAAACAAAAAAACACATTCCCTATCATTGATTTTTTTTTAGGAGAGGCCCAACAAAAATGGAAGTGTGAAAAAGCATTCACTGTGTATATTTCAGAGTTATTTGATAAAGACAAAATAGCAGTTGACATCTGCCTTTAGCAACATATATTAGTGATTAACCTCAGTATCAATATCCATACGTGATAAGTCCAATATTTGCTCAGAACTAGGGCTGCATAATATATCAAAAAATATAATCACTGAAATATTAGTTAGGATACAATTATAGCTATTTTTAAATTAGTATTTTAAACAAAAAGATAAGACAGATCTGTCCTCTTACAGCCAAGATCAGCGGGTTAGAAGAGAAGCATGACGGTCAACATGTCCGACAATTTTGATGACATAATACTAATTTACGAGATCAATGTCAAACTGACGTGTTTTCACAAACACAGCTGCTGTCAGCGTCAGCATCCAACCCAAAGAGTGTTGTTAATGGTTCTAGTTTCTCTTTCTATGGTGATTGGGTCGGAAATTTCAGTGTCTGATTGGCCCATGAAGCTGAAAAGTAGATGATTGTGGTCAACAACTGAATCATTTGTGCAAGAGCAGATAGTTATATAGGTGATCTTTTAGCAGCAGTTGTTTCTCAAATTGTTCACAAAGAAATAAAAAAAATTTCAGTCCAGCAACAAATATTTGAATTTACAAGAAGACTTAAAAAGTTCCCAAAATGATTCCAATTTCAGGGTTTTGAAAGACATTTGTGGCTCCCTGTTGTCAGCAACAAAAACATCTCGATCTGAGTCATGTCCAGTGCCTGTGGGAGAAGAACACCTATAGATTTGTGTTTGCTGTCAGCGTGTCACGTACATGTGGCACAAATATCAGAGGAGTCACCCCGCTGTGACCCCTTCAACCATCTGCTTTAAGCAGCCTGCGCCAGCCCCTCAGCCTGCCTACACGGTTACTGACCCATTCCACATGCCAGAAACAAGACAGATGCCCCTGATACCCCAACTCTGGGCCTACCCCCACCTCTCAACAGCATTTTACCGCCTCTCCCTGTCATCCAGACCAGACACCCTGACCTCCTCCATCTTCCTCCTCTTGCACTGCCACTGGGTGAGACGCTCCCCTCAGTCTGTCAGGAGACATATGCTATGTGATGACTGTGGGGAGATCAGAACGCAGCATGCAGGTGGAGTTTACAGGCTGCAGACTTGTTAACATGCTTAGGGTATTGCAGCGGGTAGGACGGACTCTGATAATTCAAAAAGGACATGTAGGAAAAAGGAAAAGACACTTTGAGAAACTATTCACTGCAGCCAGACACACACACACAGGAGGCTGAGGTCCATCCTCTGACCGGTCGGTGACCTGACAGTCCAGCAGCTGCTAGCTGTTTGATGTTTTACTCTGAGGATCAGATTTCATTTCCAGACTCTGTAGCCAATAGGAAAAAGACAGCAAGAGGGAGGAAGGCTCATCTTCCTCTTTTCACCCTGTAGCACCACAGTCCAGGCTCCACTGCAGATCCCCCATGCACTGTAAACAACAGTTAATGTGCTTCATATAAACTTCCTAATGAGGTTCCTCTGAAGATGCAGACTGGCAAACACACTCGCACACACCAGCACGCGCACACACAGAGCGATGCAGCTGACCGCACTGACTGAGAGGCAAGTTCAGAATGTCCAAATGCATTCACACATTAACAAAGTCAAGTGACAATGGCACATCAGAGGGACAGGAGTGTGTTGTGTGTGTGCAGCAGATGGAGTTAGGCTGGACATTAGACCCCTCTAGCCTGATGAAGTTGTCACATGACAGCAGGGTTGAGCACTGTCCTTAGAGGCACCC
>NW_015113592.1:293969-313860 GCF_001443285.1 Poecilia latipinna | reverse complement strand
TAGCTCATAATCAAACAAGCTTGTTGCACAGCCTGGAGATTTTTGGAAAATTTTGAATTTTCCAGATGTCAAAAATCTTTTGAATTAAATTGTGGACAACTTATTCTTATTCTTATTAAACATGGGGAACCTAAATGTAGTTTTATATTTTTATTTCTTTTAGTTTTGTTGTTTTGTTTGTATTTTCTTCTAATTCATGTGAAAGCACAAGTGTTGTTGTTATTATTATTATTATTATTATTATTATTATTATTATTATTAGTAGTAGTAGTAGTAGTAGTAGTAGTAATATATATTTGACTGAATGCTTTAAGAAATGTGAGGTTTATCTTTATTTATCTAAGGTGATTTTTTTTTCAGTTTTATTTGTGGGGCATTATAACACAAATACAGAAGAAATAGCTGCTTTTGTCTGTACAACAAAAGCGAAGCGACACCCGTTTTACCCTCATGAGATTCCGTAGTGAGAAATCCGGAAGCACTGCTGTTGACAGCTAAACACCCAACATGTAAGTCACTTTCTTTCTCTTTTTTTTACCATTATAAAACAGATATCACATTTGTTTTCCGCTGTTTTATTCTTAGCATGTGTGAAAGAAACAGTCGGTTGCTCCCGTAAGTTAGAGAGCCGTCACAAATTAGACGTAGTGTTAGCAGAGAAAGCTAACATAGTGAGCAAACTTTTCAGCTTCAGTGAGTGCCACATCGTCACAGACAGACAATAGGGCCTCAGTTTGCTTTTAACGCTGACCAAACAAGACACGCATACTTGTGGTCGCTGATAGTTACGCTTAGATGGTTCTGTAGCTTGTTTGGAGTCAACATTATAAGCTGTCATGGTGATTTAGATCTGAAATTATGTAAAATGGGAGCTCAACTGTCCGTAAACTGGCCGATTAAAAGGTTCGGAGCCACATTTTATTCTGCACGTAGATAATATGAGCATGAATGAGGCATACCTATGTTGTTAAACAGCATTCAGCAGAAGGCTCGAAAGAATCCGAATTTTCTAGTAGTAAGCCTGCGAAAAACTGTCTAAAAAAACTTTAACTTATGATTTATTTTAGAAATTGAATTATTTTTTCATTAAATAAATGTCCAGTTTTTGATTCAGGATAGTGCTTTTATTCAGTCTAAAGCTCGCATTTGTTGTGGTGGTTATAGTTTCACCAGTGAGGGGGAATATTTTTCATTGAATCGAAAACGGATTCAGCATTTCATCCATCCATCCATCCATCCATCCATCCATCCATCCATCCATCCATTCATCCATCCATTCATTCATTTTGGCTAAATCTGGGTTTTGTTAAGACTAGAGCATGTGCTCTCATACTACTTTTTGTTTATGAGTTGTTGAAAATGGGAACTAGCAGGGTTTGGTAGACATCAAGAATCCCATTAATCTTTTCCGCCATAAAAGGAATGAAAATATAAAATAATTAGTTAAATTTGTTTGCGTTATATTGCCAAAAACTTTAGAAACTGCAGTCTACAGCACAAAGATCACAGCTGTTTTTAAAGGGACAGCAAAGACAGAAGCATAAAACCAATCGAGGGAATTATGAGCTGGAAACTCTGAATAGTATATTTGACTTTTTCTTTGAAAGCTACATTTATGACTCCTTATTTTCCAGTAATCATTTCTCTTTTTTCTTTGTTCAACAGGGATTGATTTTGTGGAAGATCAACATGAGTCAAAAGTCCTCAGAGGAGAATAAAAGCAGGACACTGATCCGGTGTTTTTCTCTTTGTTCCGCGTTTGGATAAGTCGAGTTCGAGCCGACCATGGACCGGGAGGATGAGGAAGAGGAGCTGGCGGTCAAGGCGGCACCGAAGGAGGCGGACGTGTTCACCTCCGTGTGCTGCCTGGGCTACTTGTCCAGCATCAACCTCCTGGTGGCGGTGTGTGTCGGCATGTACGTACGCTGGGAGGTGACGAGCGAACCCATGATCCTGGTCATCTTCATCCTCGGCCTCTTCGTCCTGGCAATCGCCTGCATCCTCCATTACTACTTTGCCATGGAGAAGGCCAGCCTCAGCTTGTTCCACCTGTGGTTTGGCTTCCTGCTGGGACTCCTGTGCTTTCTCAACAGCCCCGCCTTGAATTTGAACATCACAGAACTTGTTGCCAACTATCTCCTCGTGGCCAGCGTGGTGATGAAGGCGGTGTGGGCCGTGACTGAGCGCATATGCCGCTCCGTCTGCTCCAAACCCATGCTGCTGTCGTCGTCCGAGTGGCTCGAGCTGCTCGGGTTTGGAATCGCCAGCACCACGATGCTCCTTTCCAAGTCGGCGGCCATTGTCGGCTTGGTAGTGGCTCTGGGAGCTCTCATCGTGGACTTGAGGATGAAATCCCTTCTAGCTTTGCCCAACTTGATCTGTTTTGCGTTGGTTACTTCGCTTGTGTTCTTTCAGGCCTTAAACATCCCAGCCAACCCTTATGCCTTAGGTTGCTACCTGGGCAGGCAGCTCTGTGAGCCCGTTTTGGACGTGTACTTTAGTGGGCTCGGGCCCAGTGAGCGCTGGATGCCAGTGCTCTCACTAGGGAAGGTGTGGAGGAGACTGTCCCTGTTTCCTCTGTGTCTAATGGAGGTGGCCTTCTTTGTCTTCGCTGCCTTAAAGGTGAGAACACCACTGTCAGGGAATTGTTCATTTAAAGCAATTTTACTGTCACGTATCGGTCTGATAAAGTAGAAAGAGCTCAATGATTTCCATTTGCATTATTTATCGTTTTTTTTCTTTTTCTGTCTCTCCACCAAAAAACTGGATGACAAAAGTTTTCAGTCTCAGCTATCCCTTTTTTTTTTTTTTGGGGGGAGGACAATTTTGTTTACAGAGACTTCATAATTCATCTTATTTGCTATTCATGTTTATTTATTTTGTATATTTAAAATGTCTTCCAGTTCCAGTTCTTAAATGGTTATTGGAATGTAAAATTTATTGATCTTTGAGAATGTGTCGTTGCGTTGTCGTGGTGGCAAAACCACAATTCCAGTCATTTCAATTTATTTACAGTTTATCATCCAGCAAAATGTATCACCTTGACTAGTCTAGTCATGTACAGGTTTTTTTGTCGTTAACTTTTTCCCGTGTTTCTATGTTAATCCGCAAAGTGTGACAAACTAAAGCAGCTTTTAAGATTACTTTTTGTAAAAAAAAAAAAAAAAAAAAAAATCTATAAATAAAGAAAACATTGATCATTAGCCTCCCTCTTCAGATTTCTCACCTACTTCGTGCTGGTCTGTCTATCTGCGCGGAGAATTGCAAGGGTTGTGAACATTTTGCCAATGTTTATTATATGGATTTATCAAATCTTTGTCTCCTTGTCTCGGACAGCTTGGCCACTTGGAGCTTTGGTATCTGGTGATCCCCGGCTTCTGCCTGTTTGGCCTTTTCTGGGCCATCTGCCACGTCATTTTGCTGATCACTATTTGGGGCTTCCACACCAAGCTGACCGACTGCCAGAAAGCCTGGCGGACCCATCCGTCAAGTCGACGGAGTCTGGACCAGGTCATGGCCTCTCGGGGCATCCGACACTTCTGCCTCATTTCAGAACGCCTCGTCTTCTTTAGTCTGCTGTCAACTGTCATACTGGGAGCTGTGTCGTGGCAGGTAAGACATAGGCTTAGAAAGTCGTTACATTTTGCCTCCATCTGCATGCGGAAATGTTTATGGGTCACCCCAATGATTATCACGAAAGTTTTTGTCTACATCACTGTCTTTACATGATTTCTTGTCGCTCCCCAAACGGAGCCTCTTTTGCCTCTTACGTGAAACAAATTTAAATATCCCAATCTACTTGCACGAATAGCACTGATATCTTAACTGGCCTTATTAGGTGTTTACCTTGGAAGAGTCTTGTGGGCACCAGTCCTGATTCACAAAACGGTGAATCATGGTTGCTACCAGCTGTGAATGTCCCTAAAAAGCTTTCTTTAGTTTACCTGAGATTTCAATGCAACGGAACTCAAATTGCAGTGAATATCTTCCAAGGTTGACCACATAAGTCCATGTAGCTAAAGTTTTATTGTTGCACATGTAAAATATCATTTAACAAAACTACTGGCTGCAGCTAATTATTTTCATCGGTGAGTATTCGATTGAATGAGTTACCAGATAAAAAGAATTGGTCCATTCTGCAGATTTTTTATTTAGCTTCTTAAGCTTATTTTCACAAAAAATACGTAAAAAATAACAATATCATTCCTTTCATGTATTTTTGGTCATTTGCACCAATAACCGATTATCGAGTTAGTTGATGATTATTTCAGTAATTGATATGTCCCGATTAATCAGATTAAATGGTTTTAAGCCGTAATCAAGATGCAATTCGTTACAGTTTCAGCACCACGTTGGTTGAGCAGGTAACGTTTTTTTTAATGAAGCTAGGTGTGTGAATGCATTTGAAAGTGAATTTATTCAACCGAACGCAGCATTGGCTTGGCTTTTGTCAGAAACTGTTTTCACGAGGTTCACTCAGATCGCCGTGTCACTTAGTTTTTCATTAAATTCCCGACCGTATCTTACCAAAAAAAAACGCAGGTCAGAAAACTGTTAAGTTTTAATATTCAGCAACTGAACGACAACTTCAAAGCGCAATCATAAATCAACCCCCTGGCTTACTCGTTTCTGTTCGGCGTAACGCGACTCTCTCTCCATCAAGATGGCCCATCATATTTTACTTTTTTGCCTTTCGATTAACGGCACCGTCGGTCCCCGACTGTCGTTTCTGTCTCGTTACGTGTCGGCGCCAGTTAAGTGAGCCTGTTTATCTCGACGCCAGCCGCTTGTGGCTAAACAAAAGCGACTGCCTGTTTGGATTTTCGCAGCCCTCCAACAGTCTCTTCCTGAGCGCCCTGCTGGTGGTGTTGCCCCTGGAGTCTCTCACACACGGCCTGTTCCAGGACCTGGGCAGCTGCCTGGGAGGAACCTGCGCTGGCTACGCACTGGTGATACCGACCATCTACTCCAGGTATGTCCGTCCCGTCGCAGACGTGTGAAAGGCCTTAAAATTAAGTCAGTCGCAGATGCGTACGCTGAAAACTGACTCTGTTTTCTTTTACTCGTTTTAAATGGAGTAGAAACAAATACCATAGGGAAACAGGCATTTCGGTTATTTCGTTTACTTATTTTGGACATTCAAAATGTCTCCCAGTTCCATTGTTGAATGTTCTGTAGAAATTAAGGTCTTATTTTATACTTGAAAGGATGTACTTGCATTAATATGCCATAATAATAATTATTATTATTATATATTAAACGAAAGCAGAATAGAATAGAATATACTTTATCGATCCCCAAGGGGAAACTGCTTATTAGTTGACAAGCTACTCCATCCAAAATGGTGTCAAAAATGGCAATATTCTCTTTTACTGCAATCATTTCTTGGATAGTCTGTCATCATGACAGGACGAACTATCGATTAATAACTTAAAATAATGACAAGACCACATTTAAAATATGTCAAAACCTTTCCTTTGGGAGGTAAATATTATTCCTCTCCCTCTCTGGACTTAACACAAGACTAACTGGATAAAAAAAAAAAAAAAAAAAAGTTGCATAAACATGTTAATATTTGAACCCTGCAGGGATCACCATGGGTGTCTTTTGCAGCATACCAAGTTGTTCAGCTGCAGCAGACTCTGAGTTAAAAAAAACAACAAAAAAAAACAGTGTTTTTGAAGTTGCCTAGTCAGTCAACAGAAGCTAAACACCGCTTACGTGGTCGTGTTTTCAGACATAAGAGCACCTTGACTGTCTGGATGCAGACAGTTTCTAGTGGTATTTCTGGCTACTGTCGGAATGCCAAGTCTTTTAGCTGCTTGTTGGCGTCTGGAAAACACACACAGCTTACTCTAAAAGAAAAAAATAATATCTTAGTTCGATTTTTAGACGTTTTAGATGTTCAAGGGCACAAGTCTAATTCTGTAGGGAAAGACGAAGGGAGGAAATCGGCAATAAATAATCAAAACCTCTTGATGGTTGCACGCCGTGTTTTCGTACTTGCAGCACCCTCTCGGGGAGATCAGAGAGGTAAGGAGAGGGGACACAAGTTTGGTAAAAACAAAAGGAAGAGAGATCTGAAGGCTTTAAGCACCGAGAGAAGGTGGTGGAGGCAGGGGACACGCAACTGAGGGGAGGATTTTTATTTAAGAGGGGCAAGAGGGTGAAGCTCTGAGGGAGCCTGGGAGAAAAGGACTCGATTTCTTTTACTTATTTATTTTAAAGATGAAAGAGGAAGTGTCACAGGGTAAGATGTGGTCTGAATCAGAAAGCGCCAGCTTCGTCTCCCAAAAGCACAATGGGATCTGAAACGATTAAGAGTTTTCGTTTTTTCGCATTCATCTACTGCCACAAAATGTAATATATTTTATTAGAATCACATAAAAGTAGTTCAAACAGGGTGGAATTGGAGGAAATGGAATGCGTGCAAAGCACTCCCACACCATCATGCTGCCACTACCAAAGCAATTTGTCTTTTGCCAAAGAAAAAGATTCCCCACCTCCATGCTTTGCATCGCGGACGATGTGTTCAGTGTCATGCTACTTAAAAATAGCGACGTTTGTGGTTGTAACCTGCCAAAATGTTAAGGGGAAGAAAAAAAAAGCAAGGATTAGTTTCTCTTACTAAAATTAGAATTTTTTTATTTATTATTATATTTAGATTTTAAGGAGACTTTTCACCTCAGACATTCAGATAAACATTTTAAGGATATGTTTGGAGGTGATGGTGAGGGCACAGGGGTGTGTTACGTGTTGTGGCTCCTGTATGGAGAGATCTGTAAGTATGATGTATGACTTTGCCATCCACTTGACCATGAATAACATCAAGCCCTGAAGATAAAAAAAAAGAAAAGATTAAAAAAAAAAGAAAGAAAATATACAGCTGCCCCGAAATGCTGAAAGCCTTGACTCGTTGTGTGTGTGTCTCTCTTATCGTGTTGTTGCTACTGTCCGGGAAAGCATCCAAATACTCTTTGAGCTCACCTGTTTTCAACCTTGTTTTTCATTGCCTTGACCCATTTCTGCCCTTGTTTTTCTATTTTTTCTATATTTTGCTTTCTTTCTCTGTTCCTGTCCTCTGTTCGTAACGTTTCTCAATGGAAAGCAAAGACACTTCCCTGCTCCCAGCCGCGTGCCACTCCATCCTCCACTCTCTCTCGCGAAGGGAACGAACCGAGTCGTTTCGTCTCTTCTCTGCTGGTGTCACTTCTCCGACTTCCCCGCTCTCACGTCTCTCTCTTCTCTCTTTCTCTCTGCGCCTCAGTGCCAGCGGCCAGCCCACCACCCTCCTGCCTCCTGAGCACGTGCAGGAGTTGAATCAACGCTCCACGACCATGCTCAACAACATGCAGCGCCTCTTCACGCACCACATGATCCAGTCGTTCGGCTGCGACTACTCCACCAGCGGCGTTACCTTGGAGACCGTGCAGAACAAGCTCCGCAGCTTTCTGGAGGTCCGGACGGCAGACGGGCCTCGCCACGACACGTATTTGATTTTCTACAGCGGGCATTCTCAGAAGGGCACCGGGGCCTGGACTCTGGCAGGTTAGTGCCCAGTTGCCATCTTTGTTGTGGTGGCAGATGCGTGATATTACAGCACAAAGTCCAATGTCGACCAAACATGTGAAATTTATGCATAAAAGGTCTCGGTTTGGTCGAAGTGAACTTTGAATGCGTACATGAGTGCAAACTGACCGGAAGCATCATTTAAAGTCTTCATTTTTGTATTACCCTGTTTAACTTTGTCTGATATAAACCACTTGCTCAGTGATCTGAGACATTAAAGTGTGACACAAAAACCAAAAATAGAAGAAATCTGTAAACCACAATGTCCTTTTCCTTCCCCAAGGAGGCGAGAGTCTGCACCTGAGCCAGCTGCTGGACATGTGGAAAGAAAAGAACGCCGGCCACGGCTCCCGCCTCATCGTCGTCCTGGACACGGAGAACTCCCTCCCGTGGGTCAAAGAAGTGCGCAGAGCCGAGGGCGTGTACGTGGCGGTGCAGGGGGCCGAGCTGCCGCCCTCCAGGCTCGACCCGGAGTTCGGAGACGTCCCCCTCCTCGGCGACTTCACCTCCGAGTGGGTGGAGTTCAACTGCGACCCGACCGGCGACGCCCAGTGGGCCGAAAAGGGCAGGACCGTGACGGCCACGTACGGCGTGTCCAGGCACTGGAGCGACTACACGCTTCACCTGCCCACCGGGAGCGACGTGGCCAAGCACTGGACGACCCACTTCCCCAAGGCCACGTATCCCATGATCCACCTGTCCAACTGGTGCTGCGGCCTGAACCTGTTCTGGCTGTGCAGCGTGTTTCTGCGCTGCTTCAGGAGGTGCAAAATGACCTGGTTCCCTCCAGCCGTTCTGGACACCGGGCAGGGCATTAAACTGGTGCATTCATAGGAGACAAATGGATTAAAGTTTAAAAAAAAAAGAAAAAGTTTGGGGTTTTCTTAATCTGAAGAGGGTGGGTTTGTTATTTTTTTCAGTTAATTTTCTATCAAAAGTTCTTTATATCTAAAAGAAATGCTTTTTATATTTTTTATTTACGTTATCATTATTTTTAATGTTATGTGTAACAGTATATATATATTTTTTGCCGCCGAAGACCAAATGAAAGACAGAAAATGAGAATTGTCTTACAACTTAACTTTTTTTTTTCTTTTTAAGTTTTAAATTGTGCCATTTATTTATAAAGTTCTGCCTTTACTAAGGGATTTGGGCTCACCATGCCTGCGTTCTCGTATCCTTTTAATAATCAATGCTTTACAAAAGTGACTTTACACCGTTCCGTACCCTCTCTTCAGTCGTTCCCCCCCTCCCCCCAATCAAGCTTAAGAGTTCTTGCATTCTGTACAAATTTACGCTGCAGTGTAGAAAGCATCTAATCACCTTCGTTCTGTTGCACAGAGCACCAGACGATTCCTCCGTGCGTTGCTGCTTTAAAGGGAGAGTGTTTCCAAAGAAGGTCAGGTAGCGTCGTTCACATGCAACTATCTCTACTGTTGGAACAAATATTGCAACAATAAACATGAGAAATTCTGCTTTTGTCGGAAATATCATTGAAAATGGCTATTTAGAGTGTTGTTCTTTCAAATTAAATGCAGTTTAAATACATGAAATTTTGATGTATTGTGAAAAAAATATGCAAAAGCTTAACGTAGGGCGCATCATTTGTGGAAATACACGCGCTTGTTAGATAAAACTTTCACCGGATGAGATCAATACAACAGCTGTGCCTTTTTAGAATATCTCGGATGTTTTATAAACACTTTTAAGTCTGCATTGAAAATTAGCAGATTGCATCGTAACTTTTGCACCTGCGATGGCATTTTAAGAGAAAATATAGATGGTTTTTTTTTATTACTATTATTTTTGCAGTTCTTTCCAGAAGTCTGGCTCGCTGTGTCTCGCCGTACGCCCGACACTGAAATGTCAAAGCTATTATCTCGCATTACAAGTCTGTTCAGAGGCTTTTACACCGTGCTGGATTTAACGCTACTTGCTGGACAGACTGCTCAATTTTCGCAGCAGTGGTGCAACCAAAGGGGAAAGGGTTGTGGCAATGGTCACATCCATACAGTAGATTTCTTCAGGTATAAAAGCTTTTATCCCTATTAATATTTAACGACAAGAAGACAAGTTATAATTAGATGTGATGTTTGTTTTTTTTTGTTTTTTTTTTTCTCATTTATTTACATGGCTTTCGGTTTTTGGTGTCCCATTCGAAGATTATCAATTTCCCCCCATCTGGTCACTTCCTTCAAATAACTTTGAAATTGAACTTTGACTGTTTTTTTTTTTGGTTGTTTTTTTAACCCTTTCACAATCTGTAGAAAACACAATATTTCACAATGAGATAACTTGTAGTTGACCTAAAGTGCTATATTCCAATATACAGACTCTGGATTGCATAATTAATTGAACGTAATAAATAAATAAATAAATAAATAATAAAAAAAAACTTGACATTTAACATAAATACCCAACAACACATTGAAACGTCTGTAAATCTGTCTTCTAATTAAACACTTTAGGAAACATTCAGAAGCATTGGGGGTAAACGATCAGGCCTTTTCATGGGCCTCTAGCTGGCTACTGAGATGATAAAAAGAGAATACATGACACTTCAACTATAGTTAGTCTGGGCAAGAGTTATGGGCTTCAGCAGAATTGGGGTCGGACGAACCCGACCTTTCAGCATCAGTTATTTCGTAATTTCTCTTTTGTGAGTTCAAGGTCAGCACAGTGAATTTAGGCAAATATGAACTGTCTTTTATGTGGGCAGCCTTTGCTCCTTTTGGCATGCATAGATTTCTATCTAGCCACGACACGCTCGGAGAGAGAGAAATCAGAGCGATGATCAAAATACAAATGAATAAAAGTCGTCGTTTTATTATTATTATTATTATTATTATTATTATTATTATTTGTCGTGCTATGAAAATTATTGTTAGAGTTCATCTTAAATCAAGCTAGGCTGTCGGTTCTCACAGGCAGCCAGATACGCTTAGTATGAGCCAGATGATGCTGATATGCCAGATTTAATTAAAAAGCGTAAATCGGAGCCTAAAAGGACTGTCAGCCGTCTGTGTGGGATCGGAGGTTCGGTAATTAGCCGCGCTGTCACAGTTGGGTTGAGGCGGGATGGGGCGAGGCTGAGCAGGCTTAGTGAAACAGATGAGATTTTCCATTCTCATCACACATCTGGAAGCCCAGATGTCTTCCTAAGTCGGCCGGGCTTTAACCCCGTAGTTCCGCTCCCGACAAATGCTCATTTAGATGTCATCTGCGAGACTCAGCCGAGGCTTTTTTTTTTTTTTTTTTTTGGTGCACCTTGGTAGCTCTGAATAAAACACATCTGCTAAATGAATCCTATGGAGCGTGATTTTAAGATTAACTGGTGGAAACTGGATTTTCTCTGGGGAAAGTGTTGCTAAAAGTTGCAGGGACAAACTTTTTTTTTTTTTCACGTAGAATGATAATAAGCTGACGCTGTGAGCTTTACACGTCTGAAATGTTACTGATCTCACTTTCAATATGGAGAATGGCTTAAATTCATGAACAGCCCTTTTGCTTAGTTTTATTAAACGAAAGTAAAACAGAAGAGAACAAACGGACAGATACTGTTAAGAGTATAAGCTAATTTTCTTTATTTTGGACTGGTTTTGCCTGCATAAACAACTAGTGGTGTGGCTGTCCTCTGTCTGATGCTTAAATGTCCCACAGCAGCAAACGCACCATGATGGAAAGGCTAATGAGGTTCGCCTGTTGGTATAAGGACAGAAGCCTGAGAAGACCAAAAAGAGGATGATATGCTTTTAGGTGTTTTGGAAGGCAACCACCTGCTGTCAAACAAAAAGTTTTCACCCGGAGCAAAACCCACCTTTAAAAATGGACTGAGCTTCTGAGGCAACCAGATGAGAAGCTGCTTTCCGGAGGGCAACATAAAATGAAGGTCCAGGTAAGCTAACCACTCCGGTCTGGCTAAACCACTCCCTACTGCCATTGAGCTATACTGAAGTTAATTGCATTGTTTACGTTTTTGGTGTTATTTTTGTTTTGGCTAAACATCTTTATCTTAAGACAACATCCCATTTGTCCCATGAATCGCTCAAACTCCCCTTAGAAAACCTACAATGGCACGTTTTGCTCGTCTTAGGCAGTTTTTTGTAACCATCTTTAATGCTTCCTATGTCTGCGCAGGTTATCAGAGTTGAGTAGTAACTGGTTACATTTACTCTGTTGCATTTGCTTGAGTCATTTCTTTGGCGAATTTTTTTTTTTACTTTTAGGAGTATTTTCACTTTTACTGGAGTAATTTTATTATGAAGCTACCCTTTCTTTGGTAATTTTTTTTTGGCTCCTCTACCTACTTTGAGTAACTTCAGTCAATGAAGAACAAGCTTTAACCAAAATTCACCAGAAACAGATGAACACCTGCTGTTTTTGTTAGTTTCAGAAGTTGTTTTTAATACCAAAATTTCCATATAACTTTATATTTTGGTGTGGCTAAGTATTAAATTTTGATCCTTTAGTCAGTACTTGAGTTGCCTTTTTACCAAATACTTTTTTTTTACTCTTCAATCATTTTTTGTACAGCTGCTTTTTTTTTTTTTTTTTTTTTACATTTACTTGAGTAAAAAGTTAAAGTAATGTTGAAATAGTGCAGCTCTTACTTGAGTAGAACTGATGTGACCCCAGCTCCGCGTCACGCAAAGGTAGAGGAACTCGGTGCGTTCACTCAGACGTGTTTTTGAGTCATTTTTTCTCTTGCAAGCCAACACTGAGGCAAAGACGACAGGCAAGAAAATTGTCAGAACTACGTCACGTCTGTACGGTTATTTGCAGGAAACAACGGAGAAATCAACATTGAAGCCCAAGTCTTTCGCAGCCAGAGGAAGAATGAAAACAGAAAGTCTCATTGGATGCGAGTGTGAAAGCTGTGTTGGACGCATTTTGCATGTACAAAGTGGGTGAGTAATCATTTAAATATGAGCTTATGAAAATCTGCCTTCAGGAAAGATGCTTAATTGTAAATACCACAGTTACTGCAGCACATGTTACCATACTGCCATAGAGGTACCATTGGAATTGACTCAAATAAAATCAAGCACAAATACCTTGATCTTTGATTTGACTATCATACAGTGTCATGATGACAAAACTAGAAGTTACCTTCGTGCAAATGAACATGCGGTACTTGCCTTTGATCACAGTTTCATTCGACTGGACATGAGTTGGGCTGCAGGCCTCGACCCATCATTTCTTGCATTATTCCAGACACCACTTGGGTTTTGGAAATCTAATAAATTTTATTCCGCTCTCTACATCCTCTGGGTAACGGCTGTCGGGATTGTATGTTCCCCACTGACAACGTTTGTCCATGATTTTCTATTATTTTCCTCAAAATTTCTATGACCACTGTGCGTTAGGATGATGACCCCTGGCAATTCTGACGGGGGTTCAGTTCCTCAGATAAGGGCCGTGTACTTCAGGACGAATTTTGACCGCTGATTGGGTAGTTGCTGATAAACTCTCTAGAATGATTGACAGGTGGCATCATGTCAGTTTTTGGCTACTCTTCCCACCTCTCTGCACGTTATACGACTATACGTGAGTCACAATAAACTGTCAAAGTTGACACACTCTGCTGGGAAAAAAAAAAAGTATTTCTGTAGTCTGTGGTGGACACCTCTTTTCAAATCCTTGAATATATTCATGAAATCCTTTTTATTGAGAAGAATCTGAAATCAGACAGAATTAATGCAAACCCGTCTCCTTGTGACTCATCTCCTCGAACTCCCACCGTGTTTTGAAATTGTCTTTCCAGCTAATGCGGCGCTGATGAATGACTCACCTAAACCCACTTCTGCGACCCTCAGTCTGTGTAGCTGCCAGTAAATCTGGCTTGGAGATGCACACGAGTTCCCTTTACCATCACGACTTAACATACTCGCACACTGACCGGGAACATGCCTGTTTACTACCCAACAAGCACCCATTTGGCTGTAGGCTGTGGGTAATGCTGGATTGCTCTCTTTATCCCTTTTAATGAGTTGGGTTGTCGTTTGAGCCCGTAAGAAACTGCTTCCCCCTGTGCAGCACACAAGTTAGCATGAGTGACGAATTTAGTTAAATCCATTCGGCATTAGACAGATACTGAATTTATACTGCAACCTTTCCCCGGCTCAACAGAAATCCCGAAGAAGACGCGGGACTTTGAATAATTTGTTGAAACGAGCCATTTAAAAACGGGCGCAACATTTAATTTTGAGATCATTAGCGAGTGGATGCTTGATTCTGACCTGCTTCTAGTAATATAGTGTGTATTTACAGATGTGCACGCAATACCAAGAAAAAGAAAATGAACACTTTTTTTATGTGTGTGTGTGTGTGTGTGTGTGTGTGTGTGTGTGTGTGTGTGTAATGTCAGAAGAACCCCAGGAGGTTTAGCAAGAGCTCGTTTGATTGCAGCCTTACAGTCGGCTCATGCGGTTAGCCAGCCGAGTTCCGGGCGAAGAGAAATGAAAGGGATAAAAAGAATGAAAAATCGAAAAATAAGGACAAACTGTGATCTATAAATAGTGGAAAAGACAGCTGTCTCTTTAGCTCCAGCTAACAGAGGCGGCAACGGGAAGAAATAAAACATCCAAGAGGGATGAATAAGCCATATTTGTCTGCAGATGCGAGGATGAGACACTGACAAACGCAAAATCCAAAACAAATGTAGTCCTCGTTCACACAGATGGTTTACTGTGGGGATTAAAAGCATGCTGAAGCCCTCGCACAGTTAAACTGCTGTGATCAGAGCTTCATGCTGTTGGGCAATTGGGCAGCGACATGGAATAGCCTAATTTAGAGGCAGATGACAGAGTGTCCCTGAACAGAGAGGAAAAATAGACGGAGAAAGGCTCAGCAAAGGTGTGACCCTGAAAATCATTTTTTTCTTCTTTTTTTTTTTTTATGGCTATAAAAAAAATAAATAAGAGCCCACGTGGGTAACGGCACAAAAGAAAAAATTCCACAGAGGATTGCAGTCATTTTTTTAGTAGGCAGGACGATTGAATTGATGATTTAATATTTGAGCTGAAAGTAGCTTAGAAAGAGATAAAGGATCCATAACTAGGTGGAATCATGGCGCCATAACCACAGAGCAGCGTTTCAGACCGGACCTTCCATCGATCTTCATTGTGTGCCAAAAATATAATTACCCACTTTACAGACTCCTTTAGTTTCTTTTTTGTTGTTGTTGTTGTTGCTGTTGTCGCACTTAAATGTTTCAAATCACCAAACTAATTTTCGTATCAGACAAAGATAGCCCACATCAATACAAGAAGCAGATTTCGATTTTCACAGGAATTTTATCCTTCTTTCTTTGGGAGCCTAATGGTTTGCCATCAATTTATATTAAAATTTTGCTCTGAAGCATTAAAAACAATGTAACCAGTCTAACTTTCCACTGCTTTTTGTCAATTTCATGAGTGTTAATCTCCATCCAATGCTTTCAACACATTTCCATGCAAATTATCATTGCATGATAAAGGAACTTTTAGAACATCCAATAGTTTTTTTCCCCCCTCTCTGTCTTTACAATATGTTGAAGCTTGGAAACAATGTTAGCATCCTTTATATCACAGTTAGTAAGGAAAAACATATTTTCCATCCAGGACTAGTACAAGACTAGGGTCAGGAAAAGGGAAGCTGACGTCTTTGCAGACCCCACACACCCTGGACCCAAACTGCTTAGACTTTTACCATCAGCTGGGCAGGACAGAAAGCTATTTGCAAAAACCAGCTGCCACAGAGACTCTCTTTCCCCAGGCTGTTTCTCTAAACATAATGAACACTTCACAGCTAGAGTAGTCAGCTACTCTACTGTGACTCAAAATAAGCTTTTTTTTTTTATTTTTTGACACTGCCACAGTAATCTGTTTTTCTTTCTTGACATTGACTGTAAATTCCTGTACATATTCCTTTATCCTTACTTTATTTCCTCTAAAGTTTATATATTTACGCGTTATGGGTATGCTTTTGAAAAAGAGTCAAATTCCTTGATTTTGGACAAAATCTCGGCCAATAGAGCTGATTCTGTTTCTGATCTATTAAGGGCATTTCCTGAAAGAACAGAATGTTTGAACTGCAACTTTATGGGGGTGGGACAAAAAAGTTATTCTAAACTGACTAATCTTTCTTTATACAACATCCTTTGTGTTTGAAGAACACCACTGGGAGAAAATCTAAAGAAGGAGGAAGTATCCATCATTAAAGCTTGCACTTCCCACTGAGCAAATTGGTAGGGGATCAGTGTTTTTAAGAAACGGTTATTATTAAAAACAATAGGCATGTCAGGAGGGAAATTAACAGAAAGCAGCTCTTGTGTTCATTCCTCTTCTGATTATCACGGATGAGGCATGAGACCAGGCAACCTGTCTTATCACCTGAGGCGTGCATCGCATTTCAATTCGTGAAATGTGCTACGTAACTTCAGTTTTGTCCAAAATTTCTGAATAGCTTCAAACTAAAAACACAGAACATAATTAAAGCCTATGTGAAGCGCGTCTTGCGGCAGCGGTTTAACGAGGCCTTCAAGGGCATTCTCAAATTCAAACTGCTGTGAAAAACTTTTTTCTTTTTTTTTTTTTAAAAGAAAAAGCAACTTTCTTGATGGGTCTCTTTAATAACATTCCTTGACGTCTGATCCGCTGCTGGCCTTTTCCACTCCTCCCTCCCAGAACTGCAGCATCTTCTGGAGCTGCTATGCTGCGGTCTCGGGTTGAGATGTTTTAACACCCCATTGTTGATCGTATTTGGTTTAATTACCCTGACTGGACCACAGGGGCCTTTGGAATCACGGCCTGATGCATATTCAACAAACTGACTGAACCAGCAATTGGGAACGACGCGCGTTCGTCTCTGCTCTGAGTATTTATCCGAGACCGACCTTCATATCTCGACTGTGTTTGCAGGAAAAAAAATCTGACAGAAATTCCGATATTATGTTAATAGTGAGAAAAGCCGTGAGCATGCTGATTAATACCTTTATCTGAGACGTGTTCAGACCAGGATTTCATTTCCGTGCTGCGTTTAAGATAAACAAGATGGCTATTACTGCTTTCTTAGAATCGGTATGCGCACTTGAATATTTGAACCAAAGCACTAATTTAATTCAGTAATTCAAATTGAAAGAAATTTAATCTCAAGGTACTTCACAAAACCATGTAGCCTTCTACAGTTTTAGGCCAGTTATTAAAGTTTTTCATCTGACTGTACTGAGACTCTTTGCAGTGGTCACTCACACCGAGGATGCACCTGGTGATGGTGGAGCAGGACTAAACCACCAGCTGAACCTGGCTCGGTGTGAACATCAATCTGCTGTAGCGGTCTAGAGATTTGAGGAAAAAAAATGGAACATAATTGAAATGGTGAAGGACCAAAAGCAACATTTGTAGTTTTAAATATTGTTTAAAACTACAAATGTTGCTTGTGGTCCTTCTGTGGCCTCTCGGACTCATAATTAGCGTGCCCTCAGGAGTAGCCTAGCTCTGCTTAGCCACTACTTTGATCAGTTTGCCACTGCTCCATGGTGAATTGGTGTCTCAAAGCCTTATAAATGCCTAATTAACATTTTCAAACTGATTGATAGCAATTATGTTATTGAGCTGAACTTAAATTGAAGATCTTCAAGCATACTTACTGCTCAGTCAGGATCTGTTTACATGTTTGTTTGTTTTATTATTAAGTTCTGGCATTGAGAGGCTAGTGTAACTGGATAAAAAATATTGGTTAATCACAGTAAATTCATGATTTAGCAAGAAAGGCAAAGACATTTTCACATTTCACCAGATTGATTTGGGTCATTCGTACACTGGCTAAATGAAGTGGCTATTTTAAAACTCGTTTGGTTTGAAGCATCAGTAACAAAAGAAAAAAAAAACAAAAAAACAAGTGGGGGCGGGAGGGCCTTCTTTCTTTTTCTTTTTTTTTCTTTTTTTTTTTATTTGGTCTCACTGTATTTTGTACGCATGACTCACCCTAAGAAATGGCACAAGTTCCTTTTTATAATCAGAGAAAGATAAATTTGAGTCTGACCCCGACCTGAAGAGAGAAGCAGCTGCCAAGCCACTGCATGCTTACTTTATTTACTCACCAATGAGGCTTCCCAGCGGCGGAAAGATTGAAGCTGCAACATCAGGGAATGACTTTTATTACCCGGGGGTCCTTTTGTGTTCCTGGCTGTCCACTGCGAAAAAAGGCTTTATATTGATTTTCTTTTTTTCTTTTTTTTTCTCGACAGAGGAGAGGGGATTTGAAAACATGCACAGGCTAGGTTCGCCATCTCTGAGTGCCTCAAGATAACTACTAATAACACTGGGAGATATTTTACTGTATAAAAATTTTTTTATTTTCCTATGTGCATTTTGCACCTCTGTATACAGTCCATATAATTATGCACGCATTGCTGTTTATTTACATACATGAATAAATGCTGGCCTTATGTACAAGTGTTTATTTGGGCGTGTGTGTGTGTGTATGTGTACGTTTATTGCCTTGTGCAGCATCACAGAGAATTAACAGTCTGAATAACTTAAGCTCTCACCATGTTAATTAAAGCAGCTTGCCCTCGCAGTGATGCTGCAGCCATGGCGAGACTAATTAATTTTTGAATGGATTCTTTTTGGACCCGAGAACGTTTCTGAGAACTACCAGTGTCAAAACAATTCTGTGCAGTTAGAAGAACTGTTATTAAATGTGGCTAATTATTGTCGAGCAGAACACAAATTCATTTCCTCCTGGTTGTCACAGCTGCAGGGGAAGTCTTTGTTTTTGTTTTAATTATTTTTGTAGATGACTGTGTTCGCTAATGACTAGACGGACATCAAAGGTAGAACACATCAAATATCGCCTAACAAGTTCCAGCTGCATCTTTGCCTGCAAGTCACATCGATGCAAACATATTGACGGCCCTTGAACTCCTTTTTATGTTTTGCCACGATGCAACCGCAAAACTCAAAATGAATCCTTTTATAAACAAAAATCTGAAAAGTGTGGCATGGCTTTGCTTTTTCTCCCTCCTTTAATCTGGATTACTTTAAATGAAAGCAGTTTGGTCGCACTGGGGTGTCTTTAAAGAGTAAATGGAGTCCATCTGAACACCGGGACTCCTCATGAACCTGGTCACCCTGTCCCCACTGTGAAATATGGTGGTGGTAGCATCATGCTGAGGGACACAATGAGCATGTGAAAAGGTGGTCTTATTAGATGATGCCAAAATCAAACTTTAGCCTTTATTAAAATATATAGGTGTGGCACATCACCCTGAATAATCCGCCCCTATAAAGCATGGTGGTGGCATCATCATGCTACAGAAAACCTAGAATACACTTTGTAAATCACATGAGGCCAAAGCTGACCTTTTTTGACCACCCTATGTACTTTGAACCACTTATCTCCACTGTGAAATTGGCAACATCATGCCAATATTTTCTTTAATAGGGACAAGAAAGCTGAGAAGATGGATGCCGCTGAATATTGGACATTTTGCAAATTAGAGATACTTTTTCCCCTCTGCTTCAGCTATGCAGCACTTTGTGTTGGTCTGGTGTTTTGTAAGGCTGTGTATTATTAATTTTTTTTCTCTATTATTGCCTCAGAGTGGCAGTTAATTAATTTAGGAGTTGAAAACAAGGCAAGATGCTGCTAACAGGATGTCCTTGCTGGCAGCTTTATCGGTTAATAAATTCAGATGACCCACGCGATGCAGAAAACTAACCTCTCTTCCTGAACACAAACTTTCGAAATTGCCGTTGCCAGTGCTTACCTCCAGTCCGTGCGCCTGTGATTGAGTATGCGCGATTCCGTGTGCCTTCACGCCACAGAGCCACTTGGCCCGGGGAGTCTAAAGAAAACATCTGACCCAGAAAGCGGTACAAGGAATGTGAGGCATAACCCTGTCCAGCTCCCAGGTCCCCCATTCATTCCCATCAGGACCTGTAATAACGCTTGTAACTCACGGCTGAAATTGCTTTCTGCCTTGTCGGAGTCGGTAGAACCGGACCGCCGCGTGGGGGAGGGGGGTGTATCAGTGTTTCCAACTGTTTTTTTTTTTTTTTTTTTTTTTCCTTCAGTGTGTGAATGTGGTTGTAAGAAGCCTGTGGTCAGCCACCATGAAACAATCATATTAGTGTAATGATTTATTTGTGTTGAAAGACCAGGCAGTCCTTGTGATATAGGTTTACGACGGTGTGATAGAGTGGCCTCCAGGCATGCTGTGTTTCTACATTCCTCCTCGTCTTATCTTCTGCTATGCTCAGAGCACTTAATTCGTCAGTACTGATGTGATGAATAATGTACGCTGTCATGTTTTTTTTTTTTTTTTTTTTTTTTTTTT
>NW_015113592.1:257082-286934 GCF_001443285.1 Poecilia latipinna | reverse complement strand
TTGTCTCACTCCAATGTCAACTTCGAACTTCAGTGTGACTTAGTTCTCAAATTCACTTGATATACAATTTCATCCTTCCACCTACTTTCAGCAGCTTCCCTGCTAAACAAAAGTGATGTTTACCACCACGTTTTAATGGTATAAAAATACGAACTTTTCTTAAGCTGTATATTTGACCTTTCATTTTCACAATATTTGATTGCTTTGTGTTGGTCTATTACATAAAATCCATGGATGTTTTTGTAAAGTGACAGTGTGAGAAAGTTGAAGTAGTGGAAGCACTGTTGTATGGCACTACAGATGTGACAAACTCCTTCTTGTTTTTTTATATCCCCAAAATTTACCCATACCACTCAACATACAGGTCTGTATGACTTGTCGCTAGGCAATCGCTAGCTTCATTTAACCTGGACTGACATTTGCTGCCACGTCGCAGCGGCCCATCAAGCTGCTCGGGGCTCCATTTGAGAAATTCCAGCCAATCATGCCGAGTTATGCAAAGAGCTCTTGAGAAAGTAAAAGGGTTCAAACTGTAGGGGAGGCAGAATCCCAGTCATTACAGCTTTGAAATAATCTTCCATGTCGACACTTGAGGCACGGCTGCATTGATTTTACTCAAAGAGCTAACTGATGGAAGGTACCCTCTTGCAGTTACTGCTCACACTTTTATAGTGCTTTTTGAAGGCAGCTATAAGGGCGAGCATTAAAACGGGTGATTAAGCACAAACCGACTGTCCTCCCTTCTGAGATATATATTGAGAAACGATATGCTGTGTCAGCTTCTATAAAAGCATTGTCATCAACATCTATTTCATCATTACAACAAAAGTGCTCTTGCTCTGCACTTTACTCACCTTCAATACAATGAAACTGGCAAAAGCTAGCGCAGGACAGAAATGCCTGGCCCAAAGCTTTTTAATAGGAAAGTTGCTTGTCCTGAAAACTTCAGTTATTTATACCACCATTTGTCAGAAGTTAGGATTGTCAATGTCACATCTGAGATTTCAGAGAACCCTGTAATATTGCAAGCTGGCTCTCATTTTTACTTGCAGGGTTGTATAGAGTAGTTATAAGCAGGCAGTCATCTAGAAAGGGGTGGAAAGTGATTAGTCTTTAAAAAATAATTCATAAAAATTTAGTATCATTACTTATAAGTAATAAAACTTTAAAAATGTACTTATAAGTAGGTTTTATAACTTGCTTATTCATGAATTGTTGTGCCGAACAATTCATGAATAGATGGTTGTTGGGTACACCAAAAAGAGAATTACAATAATCAGAATGGCACAGCTGTTAAGTTTATCAGGCGGGCGTGACTATGAAATGTACAAGGATGAAAATGAGCTGACTGTCAATATTTATGTGAGATGGAAATTCGAGTATTGTCAAGGATTTTATGCAGACTCCTGATCTTTGGTTGAGTAAACTCAACCAAAACAGTAAAGTTGTTCATTTCAGGGAACGTAGATTTAGGTCGCTATGAAATTGGAGTATTGGTTATTTTGGGGTCAGGGGCAGTTTCTTTTTGAGGACAATACTTAGCATTGTAGATTTTAGAGCTAAATGGACATTAATAGCATTCAACATGCTGAGGTGAGTGAACCTTCAATGTTGAATATAGTAGATTTGCATAATAAGAGATTAAGTAACATTTAGAGACATGCTGGAACATTTGAGTTAGGTGAGCTATGTTTTTATGTGATTTCTAGAGCTCAAAAAAAAAAATTAAATCTTGGAGTAAAATGTTTACCTTAAACACTTTTGTCAAGCACCCAAAAGTTACCAAATATGTTCCTTGCCTTTCATCCATATTAAACTTTTCCTTAACCTTTTGCAATCCTCCTTCCTTTATGGTTTGTTACGCTTGTAACAAACGGATCCATGTGGAGAATAGAACATACAGCAACTGGGATATCTATGACAAACCTCTTCTTGTGAAAAATAATTGATCAGACTACACACATCCTGCAGAGCCATGTAATATTTTCCAGGAAAACTCTATCGAACAGAGCTAGTTGACGTATTCGAGTGCATCCAGCTCTACGCAGCAAAAAATGGGGACAGCCATAAAAATTGCCCCGGCTGTTTTTGGATTGATTCAGCTCTCAGCTTTGGAGGG
This sequence comes from Poecilia latipinna, assembly GCF_001443285.1. Lineage (NCBI taxonomy): Eukaryota > Metazoa > Chordata > Actinopteri > Cyprinodontiformes > Poeciliidae > Poecilia > Poecilia latipinna. The sequence goes on along the minus strand of NW_015113592.1, from coordinate 284,815 downwards.
GGTCAAGGCTGAGTGAGGCTAAGGTTAGCTTTAATGGTTTGAGCCTCAGTTTATTGGGGGTTAAATGAGACAAGGACCCAAAACTATGTGCTACCTAAAATCCAATTTCGTTTTAAGGCCTTTTTGTCATGAGATGACAGCAATACTGCTACCAATATTCCTCAACTTACTAGGGGTGCTACTACTAAATTTTGTTTATATGCGGATCATTTGGCTCAGCTCACCAACAGAGTAGTAGTAGCACCTACTACTCTGAGCTGCTATAATTTAACAGTTGTTTTTAATATCAGTACACCTGCAGACATTGCTGTCAAATGCATAAAATACACATATGGGCACACATCGTTGAAGAAAAAGAATAACCATTACTATTTGGAAAGCTTTTTTCCCATACACAAAAAGTATTTTCTTGTTTTTTATGCATTTGTTTAAAATGTCTTTTAAATTGTCACCATTTATAGAATAATAGAAAATTGAGGGAAATCACTATCTGACTAGAAAATCTGCAGTTGATGACTTGGTGAGATGCCAAGGGTTTTGACAATGTGGTGTAAATGTAATTATCCAAAAACGGTGGCTGGGATGTTTCCACCACTTCATTACCATGCTAGGTAACTGTTGACAATCTGAGAAAATGGCTTTGCTGTTTTAGCACCAAAATTAAACCTGATGTTCATTAGTGAGAAAAGCAACATCAGCAGAATAAACGAGATGATTTTATTTTTCATAACTGCATGTTTAGGTGTAAACGGACTAAAAATTTGTTTGTTTTTTAGTTAAAACACACATGGGTACAAATGAATCTGTAATTACCCTAGGATGATGCTGAGAAAGATCCCATTAACGGGTCTTTGTCTGTGTCAGCGACGGACTTAAAGCTGTCTTGGGCAACGGAGTGGATTGCCAATTTGTTGCATCACTGGTTTAGCAGGCACAGAGGAGGGCAGGGAGAGACGATGCAACACCCCGGGGGAAGTCGGTGTCCAAACTTTTTGGGAACAATTATTGAATTTTCACAGCGTGCCCCTAGACACCGGTGACAAACTGGAAAACAAACATGAAAGGAAGTCTTGTTTGTTGGCAGATGGGACGAAAACAAGCAGCAAAAGGATATTTAAATCTGTTGCGTCTGAGAATTTTACCCCCAGATGTAGTGTGATGTGGGCAAAAAAGAAACGCTAAAATATTGATTTAAAGTCAGTCTAAATCTAAAAGAAATGATGAGCCTCTAAAGAATGAGTATCTCTGGCTGCACATAAAGGCATTGCACCTTCTCTGGCGAGCAGCCAGCTTTCATCCAGGCTGCAGCTGCAGAAAATCTAATACAGATGACTTCATCATTTTTGCCTAGTGACCTTTCTGGCTCCCTTTCTTTTCCTCTTTACTCCACACCTCCCTCCCCATTCCCTCTCTTCAACACAAACACACCCTTACTACATTCATCCCAGAGTGTCGGCAGCTCTTTCAGTGCGCACCCTCCCAACCTTTCTCGCTGTTCACCTTGCCTCCTTTGCTACCTCCCACTGCCCTTACTCCCTTCCAAGGGCATTATCAAAGCAAGGTTGAGCGTTGCTCCAAGGTGAGGCGGCGACAGAACTCTGCAGAGTTGCGGCATCGTTGCCGTCACTGAACTCGTTTGCCCGTTGCACAGAACACATCTCATCTCAAACCCAACGGCTGCAGGCGTAGCGATCGATGAGTTTCAGCTCAGCCCCACTAGTGACTGTGAATGAAATGCAAGACGGTGCATTTATTAAGTGAAGAGATATTGATAAGAATGTGTTATACACCTACACAAAACACACCAATTCAACTGTGTTAGGTTTTTTTGTTTTCTTTTCTTTTCTTTTCTTTTTTGTTCAGAAATTATTCCTGTGAATGCAATGATGGGTTGCATGGAGAGAGTAGAGTTTTGTTTGGAGGAGCTGAAAGAATATGAGGAAAATATATTTTTTCTGCTCTGAAGGCTTCACCGGTTGAGTAATCATACCATACATGTTGACACATGGAATCGTTGAGGTGAGCTGTTAAATAAGGTTTTGTAGCTTGGTTTGTCCCCCTATTAATTCCTTTTCACATGAACTGTATAAATTAATTTCCAGACCCAGAAAATTCAAAATATTCATACATAATTTCCCAATCTGAATTCCTCTCATTTTCCTGTCATGCATTTTTCACAAACTTAGAGTTGAGATACAAGGTGTTTTTATCTTCAAATTGCAACCTGCTGTATCCATTCCAAAAACACAACTAATGTGTGTTTAGGACTACTATGAGGGAACACTCAACTGAGTTTCAACACTCTGCCTCTTTATTTGAGGAGAAGTTAAGAATTTGCAAATGGCCGTCATTAATTATTTCTCCACTTTGCACAATGCATGATTGCCACTGGCTGTGAAACGAGTCAGCATGATACAGTCACCGGCGCAGTTGATGGTTGGCAGTTTCTGAAGTTCAAAATCTTTAAATTGAGTCTGTTGCACTTTCTAATGTCATTGTGGCCAAACATCTTGGTGTTTCCCTTGTCTGATCAAATGCTTTATTAAGAGGTGTTCTCAAAATTAAACCAGGTTTGAGGTTGGCAGTTCAAGAATCTTAACTTGAACTTGTCCAACTATCATCAGTAGTAGTTCTAAACCTTTTCTATTGCATTTTTTTTGTGTGTGTGTGTGTGTGTTTTTTCTTTCTGTTCTGCATTTATCCCAACTATCTTCCCATCAACTCTGGCCTCCTTCACTGTCCCTTCTTACGGTTTCTAGCATGACTTGCATTGTTCTGTAAAACCCTATAAGAACAGAATTGGCTTCAAGACAATGAAAACACATTTCTGACCTGACGTTACTTTCCTGAACCCTCTGATTGAAGCGGTTGATTACTGTCAGTGTTCAGCAGCAGCAACTTAAAGAAAACTGTTGTAAACTTATTCTGGTAGAATACCTTTGCCTTGTCCTTCTCTCGGTGTCGAGATGAAAATTGAACGTGGAGAATGTGCTTAAAGAAAATTGAGGCCGTTGTTGGAAATGGCAGGAAAAATTCCTGTTTTAAGTAGTTGCAGGAAAGGAGATTGCTTGAAGTATGTTTTTTTTTTCTATTACTGATAACAACAAAGCTGTTTTCAGGAAGCTGTGCACTTAATGTAGTCTCTCCAGAATAGAAAAACTGCAAATCAATTCAGAAACCCAGTAAACAAGGGCATTCGGTCAGGCTGTAAGCAACTCAGAAAGTGTCTCAACGAAAAAATGTAATGCTTCACTTTTGAGTCAGAGAAACTGTGAGACTTGAAGGTAATTTAACAGTCCAAAGTAAAAATGGAAATTCTGGGCGGTCAGCTCCAGGGTCTACCAAAGTAAGCCATGATTTTAAGGCGCGTTTCCATAGTGATGTATACCTTATCATTAGGTCTGTTAAGCTTTGCTGTGCATTGACAGGTGATGCCAGGAGCTTCTGTCCTAGTTAGGAGTGAGAGTCTTTTGAATCTGTGACATTAGGCAAACCACTTGTTCTACTTGAGACTGAGACAAGGGTTGGATGGCACAACTTCGCTTCCAGGAAGCACATGCTTTCTTTACAGCGCTATAACTGTTCTTGAGTGAAAAAGTCCAGGTTTGACTTCATGAGTATGACGGTATTTAATAGAAAAACATGGTCATATTTTCCAATTGTGGACATTGTAATATTCATTAGGTCATTACTGGTAGTGTAATAAACTTTGCGTTATATACTTTTATTCTAATCTTGTAATTTCTTTAAAATATAAGGAGATTTTTGTGGAATATCCAGTTCAGTCACATCTTTGAGGTAATTTGAAGCAGTTGTCAGTCTTTTTTGCGTCTGATCTGAATAGTGAGGATGGTTTGGGATAAAGGTGTGCTATATAGTGTTTTCTGCATTATTATTATTATTGGGAGTAGAAGTATTAAGTTGATCATCCAGATGATATCTGATCTCTCACCTGTAAAGTTTCAAGTGTCCAGCATGCTGAGGTGAGTGAATCATTAACTGTTTATACTATTTTGTCAAATGTGAAATGAAGCAATGCTGGACTGTTATGTTTTAGTGCTATTAAAACAAAATGCAGGCAGGATTGTGTAATTGATTATCTTTTCAAAAGGGCTTTGAATTTTAAGGTATCAACATTTTTTTGACATCATGTGCACATGATTATGTATTGTACTTTGTTCACATTCCGTTTTTGCTCAAAACCACAAAAAAATAGCCAATTCCCAAAGTTGGTACTGTTGCATAATAACGAGAGCAACATTTCATTTGCCACTCTATGTGCTGGATTTATTGGCACATTGTATTATAAATCCAGCATATAAATTTTTTTTACCTACTTAGGTGACATTTTAAAACATACAATTGAATCATTAAGGAGCTTTATTGCAATTTCTCTGTGCACATCCCAGCACACATGTGGACACAGACAATGAAAAATACTTAAAGTGAGTAGTGAAATCTTTCCTGTCATTAAACCTTGCTTCCTGACATCGGAGAGGTGAACAAGGAGGTGCAGTAAACATACGAGGGGCGACAGCACTGATGGAAGGGAACACAGCATCCTATAAATAACACCAACGCATTTACCTGCACTTGTAAAGGATGATGGAATGCATTTAACCCTGAATGCCATGTAAAAGCAGCGACAGAAATACGCCGTATAGTTAACAATAATTGGCCTCCTGATAGCCTGTGCTGCGCTGCTGTCCTTTCACAACATAAGGCTGCTTCTTGGAGAGGGGTTGAGGATAATTATGGGTGCTGTATGTGGATCAAAAATATTCACTCCACTTAAATAGTGAGAGAACGGAACGTTTCTCTGATATCCATTCGATAACATGTGGCCATATTAGCATTTTTCTTGGATATTGCATGCTAACTTGGCTAACTATCCAAACCTTGATCTAATTTTTCAATGTTACCTTTCACCGTACCTCCCAAGGCCCTTTTGACTCTTAATTTTAAGTCATAAGAAATAATAACTAACGTACCAACAGGCGTCACATTTTTGTCAGACTTCTATCAATTAGAAACATATCTATCAAGAAATTGACTGCAATACCTAAACGTACAACACAGCGGTGCATTAAACTAGACATTCGCGGTTGTGACAGAAAAATGTCTTTAACTTAGGAATTACTTTGTGGGTTTCAGGAAATGCATGCTGCCTGACACAAGCGTGTAAGATGTAAGTCGACATTGAGGGAAGGGGTTGTGATTCCCCATGAATGAGATTTACTTGTTGAAGAAAAATAACAGGAGAGCTGAATGTTTGAACTGCTTCAGCTCCACCTCTGGGGATGTTATCCTTGGGTATTTGGGTTTTGGTTTTCATTTGTGTTTTGATCATTTCCTTGTTGTTCATTTGTTTGATAGGTCTTGCCATATTTAATTTTTCTTTAATTATTGTTGGAAAGGTGTTGCCATATTACTTCATTCCTTTGGGTTTAGTTTCTAAGTTTATTCTTTTGTTATGTTCATTTGGATTTATTTCCTTTGAATCTTTTGGTCTTATTTCAGCCAATTAATCCCACTTAAAATAAATAGTGCTTTTGGATTGGCTGGTTTGCAAACACCAGTCAATATCGCGTCATCTTAAGTTGGGAATGTACACTATATTTAAAAAATAAAAAAAAAACATATTTTTAATCATATCTTGTGGCACATTTCATTTGCTGCATTATAGTAGGTTTTTTTTTTTATCCATTCTTCTTCGCAAAGCTAACCTGATTTTTGAAGTACATCGACTTCTCAATTATGACCCATGTACAGAGTTGCATAAACACTCATCTTTTTTAGGGTATGTCCTTTCATCCATTTGTGAGGCAGGATTGAAACAGCTATACCATCCATGTACATAAAGATGGTCTCTGTGTGTGTGTGTGTGTGTGTGTGTGTGTGTGTGTGTGTGTGTGTGTATCAGAGGACTGCTGGAGCAGTCATCCTTGCTCTGAGTGACCTTGTTTAATTCAGCACATACATCCAGGCACTGTCACACACACAGCCACACACTGCCACAGGCGTCAGGCACACAAATACACTCATGCACATACATGCTTGCGGTCATGTGAATACACAAGCATGCTCACCCTGGGGACAAGGACATATTTTGTCATTGCTGCTTATCAACAGATATAAACCACAGACAACTAGTGGGAGGTTGGAAGGAGGGGATACAGAGGATTTTCAATCAAGTCAATACAACTATATTTCATCATACATCTGCTTTAACTCAATAACCAAGCAAGTAAGAGGAATATGAATCAAAAATGTGCTTCGATTATTTCGGGCCAGACTCAGGATTCATATGATGATGCCGATAGAGCTGCACTCACCTCACCCCCACTCCCCTCCCATGCCCCTCATTAACCTTACACTATCTTGTCTGGTACAAAAAGAAAAGCAATTAAAAAGAGGGAGAAAAAACAGTACAGTGAAGCTGAGCAAATTAAAGAGCGGTGCGCAGTGTGTTGCAATAATGAGCGTAATGACAGATTCAGTGGTTGGTAAAGAAGGAGGTGAGAAAACATCTAGAAAAGCTTCCTTTATGAAACCAGCCAATCCAGCTGGTGAGTTCCTGTAGTGATGAGCAGAGGCGACCAATCAACTCACTCGTTCTGAGCCTTGGCAACAGCTTCCCCAGCACAGCCAAGCGACAGTGGGATGTGCGAGTGTGTGCGCGCGTGTTTGTGAAGATGTCCTAACATCTGTGGGAGTGTAAAGTGTGTATTTATGCAGCAAACGTGCACTTCCTGAAAATTCCTTTTAAAAATCCGCCTCCTCTGTATTCGGGTGTCGTGCGAGACCTGGCATGTCACACAGACTGCCACGTCTGCTCCGATCTGCTGTCTACACTCAAGACCAGGGCTGCTGAGCTGCTTTCATCCCCATGAGTGACAGATTAATTGATGACTTCATGAATTCCTTATTGCGGTCCCCTAAAACACGTGAGACTCTGAGCTAATATACACAGGGGCGTGTGCCTGCATAAATACAACGATCTTGAAAAATTCTTTCAAGTTGGATCAGACAGAAATTGATTTATAGTGCAGCTGATGTTACAGATAACGCTAACCATATAGCTAAATTGAAACCAAATGAGTGTTTGTTTTGTCTTTTTATTTTAGTAGACTAAAATCAATATCAAATTTTTTTTTTTTATGTCCTGTCTATTGATTTTTAACTCCGGTTTCCATTTGGACCCAGCAACAGGGAAAAGCTGCTGTGTAGAGTCAATAAGTTGAAAAATACAGTGTAAGCACAGTGCTCATGTTCAAAGCAGATAGATAAGCTTACAAGCAGGTAGTGCTTCAAATTCAAACATGCAAGAGGCTTTGAGGAAAATAAGGCAGTGACTGCAGCTGAAGATAGAAGATATATATATATATATATATAAGTTTCATATCATTGCCAGCATTTCACAAGTGAAAAGCTTAACCCCTTTATTTTGTACATTTCTTTATTATTCCCCAGTTATAATAATTTTATGGATCTGCTTTGCAATGTCTTAAGTATTTTTATTTTTAGCTTCAATTTTTCCAGGAAGTCAACGCTCTGATCTGAGAACTCTGATGTACGAATGATGACCTAAGATGAGCCAGCACCTTGTATTTGCAAGTCAGAAAATCATTGGAATTAGCCAATCGTTGTGATGGCAACTGCTTTTAGCAATACATGACAATATTTCCCGTTTTATGTATTAAAATGCAAAAACAATTCTTCCTCAAATGGAGATGGTGCATTGCAACATGTGCTGCCGATTCGATAACAAAAAACAGAAGCGACTTTTTCCTTTTTCTTATGAGACGGTCACGTTATTTTGCGATTAGCCACATATTTTAAGTTCAGCAGATGATTTCATCACACACGCTTATGTAAAAGTGGTGTAAATTACATCAGTCTGCACACGTTGAAGGATTTTTTTGACTGCAGTGATTAAAATATCAGATCTGATTGCTAATGGATTTGACAGTACAAGCACACTGCCAGTCTAGTATCAGTGGGATTGGGCACCCCACTGGGATACAAGTGACAATGAGAGTGCAGAATGGAGTCATGCAGCTATTGTATCCTCTACAGTGGCAAGTTGTACCTGTCCCTCAGTATCCTCTCTATTAGCACCCAGTCAGGGCTGATGCTTTTGAATGAGGGATAAACCAGGAGAACTAGCTGGACCTTGGATTTTGAAGGATTACAACATATAATGCTTGCCGTCCTTACAAACCTGGTATTGGTGGACATGTTTTGTCGAAGATATAGACCAAGCAATGTTAAAGGTAAACGCAGCTCATTGACGCGCTTCCTGCTCGTCAAATTAAACCTACTTCCTGCTGCCGTGTCCCATTCTCTGTTATGTCTAGCATGCGTTTCAACATCTCTGTAGATCCAGAACATGTTGATTAACTCCCCCAGCTTAGACTTAATAGAAGGAAACCCTTCAACGTACTACTTGGTACTTTATAAAATGGCCAACATAAGTGTGGGATTAAGACGCGTTAACAAGAAAATCACGTTGATTCTTCCCAAATTTCAATAATACAAATCTTTCAGATTTTTTTGCCTTCGAACAAAAGAAGTCTTTACTCTGACTTGTGGTGAAACACTTAAGTTGACTTTTAACCAACCCCTTGAAGATTTGAGACTTGACTTGGAAAAAATGACTGGTGGTTCGTTGACTAATTTTAGATATGACATTTGTCCTTGAAACAGATTTTTAAATTACTACTTCAGATAAATTTACACATGCAAGCATTAGAAGGGGTTAGTAACAGCTGAACACGGGGACAGAAACCCTCCAACTTTGGGGTGCCGCCTGTGACTCAGGCTGTGAGTGATTGCTTTGGAAGGAGGGCAACAGCATGTGCTTTTCTCAGCTTCAAATGTCACGTGTGTGTTAACCCAGATTTATAGGCTAGTTGTTTTTTGTTTTTTGTTTTTTTGTAAACATGGGGTTTCTAAGAGCTAGAAATGCAAATAGCGGGTTTCCTGCACTTAATCTGTCATGTGTGGGACTAATGCTGCCACACATGGAGACGGTGTCGTCCACCCTAACCATGGCCTCTTGCCTCCTCTCTGTGGCATCATCCGGCGAACAGTTGTCATCCCTTACAGGGGTCTCCGCTTGTCACTGCCGCGCAGAGGAAAAGGGAGTCCGAGTGTGTGCGAGAGACACAAAAAGAAGGCGGGGTGTGTGGCGGGGAGGGAGGAAAGCTTTTCGAGGCGCTGGAGGAGGGAACGAGCTTTGCCGTAGAGCTGTGTTTGAGCGTGCTCGCTTGTACGTATCGCACGTCCATGTGTGAGCGTACAGTAGCTGTGAGTCACGCAGTGTGTGGGGGCTACGATGCATCTGTGCCCAGCACGACAAAATGTGTTTCGCTTGACTTTATTTCAAGTCTACAACCACATTCCATATGGTGTCGGCTTCGCACAGCAGGATATAGGGCTTCGTTTTGTTGTGCCGCAAGATGAATGAGATGCACAGGCTGTTCGCTGAATGAGCGCAGGCCATCCGTCTATTTCAGAGCATAAATGCAAATGTTTTCTGAACTCGCTCAAGTCATGTAAGGCAGGCAGGGTAAGGGTAGGTTGAGGGAAAGTTAGAACTTCCATCTGAGCCTATTATTATTGAGTGGTTGAGAATGATTATGAGGTTATTTTGTTATAGTCCTGTGCGATTCAGTGGCATACTTTATATTTTCCAACAGAATGAGTCTCTGTGTTATTAGCTATGCTCTACACAGCAAACACATAATTGCTTAATGTGGTTTTGAGTGTCTACACATGATGTTCTAAGTGGTAAACAGCTGCCACCAGCTGGGGAGGTTTAAAATTACACCCGTGTGCTTCAAAAGGCAGGGATACTTCTTTCATGTTCGTGGCAAAAGAAAACCTGAAGTTAATGATCCTGGACACTCGGCTTAAATGAGTTTTATTCCATTTAAAAAAATAAAAAATATATTGAGTGTTTTATTTTGATTTCATGAAAGACGGAATGAAAGGAGCACATAATATGTGAGAGGTAGCCACAGTGGTGCGGTTTTCCCACAAATAAAAAAAATCTGAAATGAGTTTATTTGGTCAAATGGGAACAAAATTGAAGTTGCCAATAGGAAAAAGTGAAACTAAGGCAGGTTACCATGGAAATATCATTCCCATTAAGAATCGTAGAATCAGCAGCATCATGCTGTGGAAATATAACCCCCCCCCCCTTTTGACTTTGACTTAATTAAATAATTGAAAATGTATCTTTGTTCTTCCATTTCCCAACTTTCCTGTTGGTCTATCGCAATAAATTCCAATAAAATGCACTGAAATTGGCTTGAAAACTTTCACAGGATGACATGTCTCCGCCATTTCTCAAGTTCCTGCAGGAAGAAGCACAGCTGTGCGTGAAAGGAACACATCAGGATATAAACAGTTTGGGTTTTTTCTCAACAGTTTTAGCTCAGTAGCCATTTTTCATGCCTATTCTGAAACCTAATCTCAAACACCCATCTAGAATCATCATCGTAATCATCCAATATATAAAAAAGACTGCCTCTGAATACTTCTCCATTTTATTGCCATAGAAAACTATTGTGCTGCCATGTTCCCTTCTCATTTGAATATGTCATTCAATAGAATAACAAACATTTAAAGGGCCGTTTGAGTCGCAACGATAATTTTATAGAGTCATTATTCAGTAATAAAGCATCACACTGTGAGCATCTACAGTCAGAGAATCAGACATCGGCTTGTCTCGTTACAGACTTATGTGCAGATATACACCCGTAAAACCATTTTTCATTGAGATAGCAGTTACTTTGAGTAAAGCAAAAGCTGTCAGCATGGTGAACACATCTAGACAGCCAACAGAAACCCGTACACCACTTGTCTCTGGGGTTATCGTGTTCCTGCTGCTGCACTGATTCTCATCAAAGTATCTCCGCTGCCTCTGCAGCCGTCTAATTATGCCACAGCTGATCTGATGTATAGGACTTCCCCCCCTCTTCCTCTAGAGACCAAACGGAAGAACAACAAAGCACCCCATTTTTGGGGTGTTTTTCTTCCTTCAACACTTAAGTCATCTCCTTTGCTTCCGCTATCTAAAGCCAGTGCACAGAGCATGTTGAGGAATCTCGAGCCTGGCTGCTGCAGTCGCTGTGTGGCTCTAACGGAAAGTGACAGAGAGCGGGACGGATAATCTTCTTGATGTGCTGCATTTTTATGCAGCCTCTGGAGGCAGCAGCCATTTTTATCAGTCACTACAACAAGCCCTTTGGCATCTTGGGGATGGAGAGAACACACGGCATCCATTCAGTGACAAAGTACTGACTATCTCTCAGTCCATTTATTTTTTTTTTCTTGTGATGGCACATCCGAGTTCAAAATTTCTGAGGAGTGCAAGTATGAGGAGCACTGCTGTCAATGTCAGGCTTGAGCAAAGAAAGATGGGGGATCATGCTAGATGACAGGAAATGGAGATCTTACAGAAGCGCACAAGTGGAATAAATGCCTTTATTCAAAAGCATCCATCAGGAGGGGCTGTGCATGCAAACGGACTCTTCTCGCTGACAGTGACTGGGAACATGGGATTGCCTAACTAGCCATAGCAAAGACCGGGTCGCAGTTGATCAGGCACGCTGCCACATTAGATCGCATTTACTCATGTGATTATGATATTAAAACAGACTTTGGAATTAAATCAGCTCCCTGAAAGGCCAATTAGCTGAAACACAATTAACATTTCCATAACAATCACATCTAATACTCATCAGCAGCCATCAGCTGGGTCATGCAAAAGACAATAGCGATAACGGGTGCCTTTTTTTTTTTTTAATCTTCTTTTTTTTCTGCTGAAATGCTTCCACTAAATTAATGTTCTTGTTGCATTTTGGGGGCGGGGACTCGCTGTGATTTTTGTTGCTCTCTGTATCAGTAAGGTCATATTTCAGAGATCTGAATTTAATGGAGATTTCCCACTTAGAAGATTAGTGATTGTTTTTTGTAAACTAATGCTTGCAAAAAAGCTAATGCTTTTTTGTAAGCATTAGCTTTTTGAAGCAATTAGGTACTTAATAGCTTCAGTACCTAGAAGGTACTGAAGCTATTAAAACCATTAAAGCTATCAGTGCTTTAATGGTTTTAATAGCTTCAGTACCTTTTAGTAAAATCTGACTAATTCTCCACATTTTAAGCATTTAAACACTCTAGTGACACATTTGCAAACAATGTGTTTGCCGGCCACTAGACCATTGAGCTCTGAAGCTGTAATGTTTTTCACTAGAAGGAGCCATTTTAGATTTGAGGTCAGCTTCTCAATAAACCCAGCTTCAAATCCAATATGGCTCACAGTCGCATAAATGATAGCTGTGCTCATTTTACTGTCACACCCCCAATGTCTCGATAAATCAGTTGTGCAGACTCTGCAGCCAAGGTTAGGAAAAGTGTAGCTAACACTAGTTAGCCTGCTTACCAATCTTTGTTGGTGAGGCTATGTTGCGTGTCCTCGTTTTGATGATCTGTTGTCAGAACTGTCTAAACAATTTATAGATTTTTCTATTTGTTTTAAGCTCGCTACGGCCATTTTGGATTTGGGGTTGGACATCTTAACTACGACTCTATGGGTTGTTTCCAATGATTTTTCTCACTTAAAACAGATAAAAGGGACTTTTTTTTTCTTTTTGGAGTATGTGCCACTATCACTTTCATGGTTTTTCTTTGTGTGCCAGCAGCAACACATTTCAGACAGATAAAGTTCTTCTAAATTCAGGTGAGTGAATAATGGAAATGAGGCTAATCATCAATTAACTGCAGGAATCTTATCAGCTCTCTTCTCATTTGATCCTCATTTATCACTTGTGATTGAACATTATTTTCCACCTGTTCGCAATGGGACTCTGACGAACTCGGAATAACAACAATGGTCCATTAAGATTTATCACGTCTTCTCCATCTGCCTGGATGTTGGAGAGGGACGATCTAATCAAATGATAATGTTTATCTACTGAGGCCGTACAAAGTGGGGAGGATTTGTATTAAATCAAGGTCCTAACTAATATAGTCCTGTCAGTAAGTGGTAAACGTATATTAATCAAATTTAAGGCTAATATGGTAAACTTTTATAATGTCAAGAGAGTGATCAGAAAGTCATACAAATTATTTTTTTTTTCCAGTGTCAAACCACCTTTTAATGTTTTCTCATATTGTTGAAATAAAAGTCTATACCATATACTATATACCATGTCTTTAGTAATTACTCCTTTTTAAATGAAACCTTTTAACTTGGTATTATGAATTATTTTGAAAATTCAATGTAAAAAAAAAAAAAATCAGAAGTGTCTTTTTTTACCTTTAAAGTTTAAATATGAGTGAATTAATGTACAAAACTGACCTGTGTGTACACAGTGGTCATACGCAACATGTCCAAGAGGATTAGATTAGATTTTTTTTTCACAACAGAACACCAGGAATAACAAAAACACTTTCATTTTTTTTTTGTTTATTTCATTACCCTTTAATATATAACCACTACCAAAGACACTATTCACGTAACATAAATAATGGCAACTTATTTAGCGGAGTAATATAAATTCAGGGTTTAGGTCTGTACTTTAATGTAGATACCAATTTTACAGTACAAGACTAAAGTTAAATTGTCCATAAGTTACCAAAAATATTCTGGAAAAGAAGAAATGAATACACAGCAAAAAGACAAAAAACACTCAACTGTACACCACCAGCCTGTTCAAAATCCAATTTTAAATATTAAATATCCTCGACTGTCTAGTTAATGACAAGATGTCTTACTGATAAATTAAAACATGTCAGCTAGCAGAAAACACTAAATGGAGGGAATTTGATGCAAATTTCAGAACGGACGGTCACTAAAGAACACAGTATTTTTTTTTAGAATTCCTCCTAAAAGTGGCTTAAAAGAGTAAACAAATTCAACAAATAGTGAAAACGACAAAAATCTTAAAATTCTCCCACATCCACCCTCTTGTCTCTGAACTTGCTTCTGGCCTTGGTCCGAGCCTTGAAGGCAGCAGAGTTGTGGAGATGCTGAAACGGAAACCTTTGGAATTAGTCTTGGTTGAATTTTATAGACAAGCCAGACCTCGTGTTGTTGCGTTTACCCTTTCGAAGCGAGAGATTTTCATGGCCTTCATTGTGGCTGAATCGACCAAAATGGGCGGCCCCAGTTCAAACACGTCCCGGATGAACTCATTGCCCTGGAGGAATGGATGCATTTACATTACAACTGAAAGTTTCAATATAATTTACATGTCAAGTGTGACATGTAGAAACGCATTTCACTGCAATTCTTTTGAGTTGTGGTGCATCTCTCCAGTTTTGGTTGAATTATTAGGAGCAAGGTTCTGCTGAAAGATGAACTTCTGCCTTTAGTTTTAAGTTTTGAAACCTTAAATAAGTTTCCTTTAGCTCAATGTGCCATCTTTATTCATTTTCACCATTCTCTTTATCATGATGCTGCCATGAGTATTTTCCCTCTAAGCCAGAAAGTTTAATTTTAACCTCATCTAACAAAAACTCTCGAAGGCAATTTGGTGTCCTGGACTTTTGTGGGAAGCAGTGTAAGGGGGCAACAATATTTAAAATGATACAAATGGATTCTTTTGAATACACAAAGAATTGAATACCTGAAGGTGGTAGTTCATCCCAGATCCCACAAACTCTCTGAAAGCATCATAGGTCCTCTTTCTGACCCAGCTGTCGATGGTCATGCGCTCTGTTCCGAAGCGAATCGTCTCCGATTGGAAGTCCCCCTCCTGGAAATGAATTCAAATATTTCAGCCACACATGCCAACCTGACATCCTTTTGAGTGTTGATGAATCTTTCTTCACACTCACCTCAACAGCTTTTAGTACGTCCCTGAACACAGACCTCTGCTTCCTCTTGTCGGTCTTGGCTCGGTGCTTGTTGCAGTCGGTAGCTAAAGCGTTCAGCTTATTGCACAGTTCCTCCCACTCGTCAAACTCAAATTCCTGCATATTTAATAAAAAATAAAAAGAAAGTACTTGAGAAATCAGAAACTCAAACTTTTTAGTGTCCAAAACATGGTGGTGGAAAACAAACCCAGATGTGAACTTACAGAATCGATGTCTCTGGCTAGCTCGAAGAGCAAAGCGATCGTCTCCCCAGCAGCGATCCTCATGTTGACGTCGTCGCTCTCCAGCAGCCGTTGCAGCCTGGGCAGGTGTCTGCGCAACAAACCAGCAAACATTTCAGCACCGGAACAGCCGACGTTAACACCACCGGTCAGATTCTCACGTTTTCAGGACGCCTTTGAGCTGACTGGCCAAGCAGATGGTGAGCAGCAGGGCCCAGGACAGCAGGGCGTTGACGTGCAGCTGGCTCATCTGCGGACTGATGGAAGGACAGGTTCCATCCGCCCGGGCGTAGGACCGGGTGAACAGGCTCTCGAAGCACTCCATGGTCGCCTGCACGTCCTAAAGCAGAGGAGGGGGCAAAAATTATTTAGAACTTGCGAGTGCATTTTACTTTGAAAATAAAATCACGAGTGATTGGGCTGCTCACCAAGATGTCATCCTCTGCAACAAGCGTACAGAGCCCCAAACTTGTCGCCACCTGTTGAGAAAGACATGCCGATTTTAGTTGAATTTCTGAGATTTCAGATCTTTAGACGGGAAGGAAGATGCACTTACAGCTTGTCTCGCTTGGATGTTAGCTGACCCATCTGCCAGGATGTTTTTGAAGATGGGCTTTAGAGTCTTGAACACCTCCTCGCTCTCGATTCCCGATCCCAACTGAATACACAGCAAGCACGCTAAAGACGCCGCCGCCCTCTGCTCCTCGCCTTTACCTGGCAACAGGAAGAGAAGCCGTCAACTTCCTGTGCATCTGCTTGATAACAAAGAGACTCTGATGTAGAAACGAGGCCGATACCTTTCTTGAGGCAACGCTCAATGCTGTCTGTGATGGTCATCCTTCGCTCCGAGATGAACTCGTACAGGATCCGAGTGGCCATTGCCGTCTTGAGACCGTCCAGAGCCCCTTGTCTCGTCTTGGCACTAAACGAGAGGAATGTAGATAAAGAAAAAAAGATATGATCCAACAATCATAGGTAATCGTTTAATAAAATAAAACTGGTCCAGAGTGTTTTGTAGTCCATAAAGGATTCCTGGATCACCTGTTCTCACTCAAATGTACAAAAAATATATATGTATATATTTTTTTTTTTAAAAGTAGGACTTTAACCTCTTATCCACAGTGCTGTCTATAAACCCCTTCAGCTTATACTGGAAATCCTCCTGGGCGGTGTCCTCACTTGCCTCTCCACCTAAAAATAGCAAAACAAATAGTAACATTATTCATAGCTAACATTTAGAAGCTTCCGCGCTTATTGGCACCTTTGAAAGGACGCATGCCATCCCTCAAAATAAAGAGCGTGATCTCATAATTACAATTTTTCAGAAACCCAAGCTATAATTTGGAAGCTCATTTTGCTTTAAATGGTAATCCACAACGTGTGCTGTATCTCTGGAGCATAACAATGACGGCAGAGAGGGAATTTTCTGCTAGATGTTGTTCAAACTGGGAAAGATGAGAGAAAACGGCATTCCAGTAAAGCAGATGTGTTAAGATAGGAAATGGCTGCAAGAATTTAAATTGCTTTAGTTTATAATCAGACTGATAATTAAAAGGTTCAATGCACACACAGAGGGTGGAGATAAAGGGAGAAAAATACTCACAGGTAAAACCAAACAACAAGCGGAAAGTTACATTTTCAGGGTTTTATACACACCTTTATCAGGATTGCCAATCATTCTGAAGAACAGAGAGCTGTACACAGACGAGCCTACCTTCATCTGCCACACTTGTGACGTCACTTAAGCTGCTGCAATGACTGAGTGTCTCGATGGAGGCGTCCTCATCACTGAAAGGCTGCACAGCTCCATGCTGGCCCCCTGAAAACAAAACATTTATTTCAGTTTAGAAAAAAAAAAAAAAAAACCCGACAAGAGCTTTGTTCTCCCTTATGTAAGTCAGGCATCATGCAGATACTGCAGCAAACGCCACTGTTATCTAATCAGCTGTGTTCTTTGGACGGCTTATCCTGCAGGTGCCATGTAGGCAAAGGTAGTCGGGAGTGAACCGACTGCAGTTCACACAGCTGTGTGCCTATTGGAAAGACGCAGGTTGTCAAGACAGCTCAACAGACCACTGAACGTGAAGACCGAGCTCAAATATAAATAAATAAATAAAGTCTAACTGCAGCTGAGAAAAGAACCAAGCGTTCACATTTGACCAAATACGGAGACAACAGCTTGAAGTCATCTGGTACAGTTATTGGCACAAAGTGATCAACAGAAATACTTAGTCATACTATTTCTATGTACTTTAAATGTTGGTCTAAGCTCTAGATGTGTGGAGAACAGCATAGCAGAGCAGTGTCCAGGCGCGTTTCTGCACACGTCTAGTCAGCAGACTGGAACAATGCAACAAGCTTAGAAAAAGCCACATTTCTCTTTTTGAAAGTATTTCGGTTGCAGTAAACATGGAAGTGGAAAGCAAATTCACACCACCTGTGACTTTTCAGTTAAAGCTGCTTTAAAACTTACATTTGCAAAGTTGCAAGCAGATCACATTTTCAGTGCAAAGTGTGTAACATTATCTGAAATAAGAACACTTCGAAATGCCTGAATTTAGCAACATTTTATTACATATTTTTGAACAAAAATAACCAACATTACTACATGTTTGTCAATGTCATAATGCTACAATAAAAAACTTTTTTTTCCCTCAATTCTAACATCCATTAAACAGAGCATGTGCTGTTGAGATTTTAGCTTTTGACGTGTCCAAGCTATTTGTGCTTTCCAGTTAAAAATAAAGATACCATTTAAAAAGTAATTGAATCATGCAATAGATTGTCTTTTCCCACTGTACTCTTTTGTAAATACCTCAGAACTGTTGTGTGTATGAGCCAGACAAGGTGTGTGTATTGCAAGGCTATCTAGGGAAAAGTGCATGACAACGTGCAGGCAGCTCCTGCACAACAAGCTGTTTAACTTTTTAACATTTATATTTAATATAAATCCAAAAATAAGAATAGAATGTCATTACATAGCCAAAACGATACATTAAATATATACTTTAATAAACCAAGGAGTGAAATTGTCTATACTTTGAAGTAGGGTAGGGTTATGCTTTAAACCTTAAGAATCTTTTATCCTTTAGAGAAGGGCTCTCATTTGGACAGGTGAGGAATTTAGGGAAGCATAATGACAGCAAGTAGGAGCCAAAATGAAATCCGACCAGACCAGACTCAACAGGCTCCTCTGTGACCCGAAATCACCTCAGGAGGACATGTTTGTTTGGCTTTACTAATGCAAGCTTCTCGGATGTACCAGGGAAACGTTCAAAGCCGAGACAATGCACTTTAGCTGATAATTTTTCAAAGAAATTATCAGCTTAATCACGTCACACGTTAATATGTGTTTACAGTGTGTTGACGTGGGCTTTTCCCACACCACAGCTGATTTCTGGGAACCGGGCGGCGCCTCTTCGCTGGCCCGCTATACGGAGGACAAAATGTCCTCCTCCAGCTGCTACGCCACCAGAACCGATAACATTGGAAAAAATACAGACAGTATTTAATAAAAAACGTGTGTAACGTCAGTAAGTATTTATGAAGAACCGGTAAAAACAAATCTGGCTAACAATCTAATAAGATAGAAATGACAAGCTTTTAGCTCACAGAGCTGGACTTCTCTTGTTTTTGTTTACACTAAACGCCATATACGCAACTGATAAAACCGTAAAAATAATTTACCGGTTTTAAAAAGTGCTAATCGCTTTTAATTAAATCTTATTGACGGCAGCAACGTGTTTGGGTCAGGGAGTTGTTGATGCTAGCTTGTTAAGCACGGTGTAAACAGAGGTTTTGCCTAACATAATAATGTAAACATTATAACTAAGATTAGCAAAAAGTCATATACTTTAAAAGTTTTTAGAAGAAAGCAAAGCTTTGTGTCGAAAATTTTAGCTAGCTTTTGTTTGCACCTAGGCCCGGGCTCCAACGTTTGTAGTTCCAATTGTTAACACGTACAATTCCACGCAATACGTAAGGAAGACTAAAAGAACTACAATTCCCATCATACAAACTGCTCACAGACGCAAGGCCACAGCCTAGCTGCCGCTCTGCTACTCACCTTTGCCGTTCTTCTTCTTGTTCCTTGGCATTTTCGTGCAATTTAATATAAAAGATTTGATCAAAAATCAGCCAATACACGACCAGCTTTTATTGTACTGTCTAGCAAAGTGAAAACGTTCCCGTGGCACAGTGGATAAAAAGAAATCGAAGGCGATCTTGGAGATAGACTGTTGGCCGAGACGATACATTTTCCTCTAATACACCAGTGCTTCTCGACCGAAGGGCCGCTCTGTGGTTTTATACCGGCAGACATGTCACGAGGAGCTTTCCCGGCATCACTGACCAATAGGAGAACGGCCGGGAAGTATCGCTTGTGCTTGCGCGTGACGCAGTGCCGTTTATTGTTTTGGTGGAGACAGGAGGGAGATAAAGCTATAAAGGGTTATCAAAAAAAAAAAAAAAAAAAAACATTTCTGATTTAGCGCAATATTTATTCCCCTTAGAGTTTCTATTGGCACTTAACTGTTAACAGACGTACATGGACACACACTTAACCGTTTAAAAAAGACATTTTAATGAGATGCAACTTTGACAATTACCATTGGTGGCTACTTAGTAGCATCATGTAATAAGCAATACATGGCACTGCAATGTGTGTGTGTGTGTGTGTTTCTTTCACTGGCTTTTAACTCAAATTGAAGTATTGTTTTTTACATTTATTGTATTTATATTCTTTGTTTTTATTTCTGGTTGTGGTGAACAGCACTTTGGTCAACTGTGTTGTTTTTAAAGTACTTTATAAATGAGGCTGGAATGGAGTGGAGTATTTGGCATTTTACAGGTAAATTGAAGTGAGTAGAAAATCAGAGGTTATTTGTAGATAAGCCAAAGTTAAAGGGTTCGTTCACGCAACACCTTTATCATTTATTTGACTTTGTGTTTGGGGTTCAGGGAGGTTCTAGGACAGGACAAAAATAGCTTGCCAGTTGACGGGTGGAAAACCTCACTGGAGATGCAGCCTCCTTGCTGCTGTTCCCATGGCTGGACTGTCAGCAGCGTTCTTCCCAGCTCCGAGGAAAAAGCCATAAAGTGCTGTAGCTTGCAGAATCCAAATCTGACTGTTTTATTCATGCACCTTGCATTAGATTCAAGAACGGTTTCCAGAAGTGCACAACAGAGTCACCATTTCTTCAGCAGTTAGTCACTTTTTTTTTTTTTTTTGTTCAGTGTGCATCGCTGAATTACCACACTCATCGGCAGCAGCGGCTACTCTAACGCCCTTGAGCCACACCGTGTAGGGACAGAAGCGCTGTTCTGGTTGCAGCATCAAGCTTGAATAATTTATTAGCCAATGTGTGAAGCTGGGGTGTGTTGAGTGGGTGCAGTGATGGTGTGCGGAGAGTGTGATGTCGAATGGGAAACACACTCGCCAATACCTGCAAATCCCAGATTTTATGCATGGTTTAGAATAAATTATACAACACTGGGTGGGCTCTGTGAAATACTCTTGCTTAAATGCAAAAAAAAAAAAAAAAAAAAAGCTGCTTAGTGTCATACTGATTAAAATCATCCAGCGTTGCTTAAAAATATTGAAGTTCTCTGGGACTCCCACACTTGAACCTTAACCCACTTTGACACTAGGGGGTGCCATCCTGTTTGAAATTCAAAGAGCCATCGTCTCTGCTATCACTGCAGTGAAGCGAGTGGGATTCTCTGAGATGTTTTTATGATGCATAATTTATGAAGTGAGTGAACGATGCTCACTGCCGCTCGGTCTGTGTCTGGCTTTAAACGTTTAATGGGATGGAGCGTGCGATGCAAATATGAAATGACACAGGAGGGAGGAGAGGAGGAAAAAAAGAAGAAAAAAAGTGGAATCAAACATAGTCTGGTGCTGAGGAATAAACGAGCAGATGTTGTATTTAAAGGCACGTTTATGCGGTTCTGGCGAGGCGAAGGAAGGGGTTGTCGGAGGGGAAAAGAGGGAGAAATCACCAAAGTAGGAGCAATGGGGAAAACGGAGCGGCTCGGTTCGGGCCTTGTTCAGCATGCCCTGCGTGTTGCATCTGTGGGCACAAGCTCTGGCCAACCTGATGCCACAGGAATACAAATCACTCCCTGCAGAGAGCGGCTATTGAGACACGGAGCTGACGGGCGATGATAGAAAATGTCTGAATATTAATTTCATTTGCGATGCTTCTCTATTAAATAATTCATAAATGACATAGCCTGGAGCTATGTGTGCTGAAACCGGCTGGGTTAAGCCTGTTGCAGCAAGAGGGGAGCTAAAA
Organism: Poecilia latipinna; assembly: GCF_001443285.1. NCBI lineage: Eukaryota > Metazoa > Chordata > Actinopteri > Cyprinodontiformes > Poeciliidae > Poecilia > Poecilia latipinna. The sequence goes on along the minus strand of NW_015113592.1, from coordinate 263,403 downwards.
AAAATAAAATAAAGAATGATTATGGTGTCTGCAAGTTGATGAGAACACAACATTAAACAAAGATGAGCAGAGGTGATCTTTTCGAGACTGCAAGCAGTTTCCTTTGAAATGTCAAAGTGTGCCCTCTCCCTGTAATCTACTTCAAACATCGCAAAGGACCTGAAGGAAAGTGATATCAAAGTCCCTCATTTGGTTACTTTAGTTCATCTTTTACGATTAGCAGCATTTGCAGTACTGATGAGCAGTGTTTGTTTTGCAGTACCCTACGAAGGAACCATATGTAGTTTCTAAAATTATGCATCCGTCAAGTGGAGTGTTGTTTCAAGTAGCCAATTTACACCAAAGCCCACATGTTTGTGGGCCTAAGGACGAACGATGGCGAACTGAAAATCCGTATGAAAGTAAAAATCTGTCTGTGGAAGTGGGCATTTTTAGCGATATCTGCATTATGTTTATAGAGGTTTTCAAAGACGAACTGTTTAACAAGGTAAAAGTGGGCAAACAAAAAGTAAGTTGCGCATTTTTGACTTTTTCAAAATGCGTAGATCGTCAAAAGAGTGACGCAACTAGCACAGGCTATATAATAAAGGTTTTTAGCTAGTATTAAAAATGCTTGGATGGATGACTCCTCTTTCTAAAAAAAATAATTTGGTGGCATGAGAAAGAAACATCAAAATAAAGACTTCAGAGACGGTCTTTTGGACTGAATTCTATATATAATGCTTACAGGAAGGTTTGGCAAAAGCCAAAGCACAAAAAAAAAATCAGCACAAACTTCACAGACTGTCTCTTTAACCCTGATTGCAGGGGCTCATAGAACCTGAGTACCCTGCAGTCACTGAGTTGATCAAAGTATTCTGATAGCTGAAGGTTGCTTGACCTCACCTCATCAGCAGGGCAATGGTACAAAAAAAAAAAAAAAAAAGACAGCGGATCTACAATGAAATGGCACAAAAAGAAAGAAATGGAGGTACAGAACTAACCCAAAAATACAGACCCCAACAGATGAAAACGCTCTGGGATATTACAAGAATTTGCAAACCTTGATCAACTAAACTTTAAGCGGCTCTCAAAGCCACTATCGTAGCAACAACCCTCTTTGCCACGGCGGTGTTTATCCACAACCAATGTTACAGGCACCCATGTGTTTTTTTTTGTGAGGATGATTTTCCCAATAAAATTAGTTTCAGAAATCTCTTCATATAATTTCACATTTATATTTGCGTTTATCAAACGCCCACCCCAACGCTATAACAATAACAGCAAAGTGCTGGTTAATAAAGATCTAATTTGCCCATCCCGCTCCTAAATAGAGACTGCTAGTCACTGAAGCTCTTATTATTTCCCCTCATTTCACTTTTTGTTTTGACAGGATTTAGCACTTCATCAGACAGCGAGGCTACGCTCCCGTCACTGTAATTACCTTCTCATCTTAGCTCGTTTTGTGTGTGTGTGTGTGTGTGTGTGTGTGTGTTTTCTTTCTCGCTGCCTCGTGTTTTGCATCTTCAATCTCAATCCATTAACCTTTTAACAGGACTCCAGAGGGATGGAGGGGTAAAAGGGCCTTTGTTCTGGGCTTCACCGAGGTGCGCGCCGCACCCTCAGAGCAATCGATAGGATGGATTTTGCTTGATCAAAGACAGTAAAACAGAATAGAAAATTAACTTGACTCCATGTTCAGGACAAGAAAGTAAGAAAAACAGAGAAATACCTGCAGTAGCACTTTATCACAAGTTTAAACCTCAACTGAGACGCCGTCTGCTTCGGACCAACGGTTTGCAGATTTGCTTACAAGCCATACATCTAATGACGAGTTGAATCACTTGTTAAACCTGGCCATAGTTGAGTGGACGCTTTGCTGTTAGCCCTCTGTTATTGTTTTGGAGAGAGACTCTTTCATGGACAAAACAAATCCATACTCTAAATTTGCTGAAGGATCCAGGACAGTAATTTGCGTGAAAGAATTTTGCACCCCCAGATAAGACTTATCAGATTATTTAGAGAGAGGGAAAAAAAAAATCCATTTAGGCCCAAAAGCTTTCTCTCTCTCTTTATCTCTCCCTCTCTCAAACACACACAAATGCAAAAACAGGGTAATGGCATTATCACCTAGGCATCTGATTAAGCAGATTAAAAACACTAAGTGTCTGGCTGGTAATGGCTCTTTGGCTATCCTAACAAACTTGGATATCCCTCTTAAAGTGTTGGAGCCACTTTTCTACGTGTAATTGTTTGCACTATTATTAAGCCTTTAAGAACCATCTTAATGTAATTCATGTTTTATGCTAAAAACTCAAACTGTCCATTTACAGGGAGTGCACAGAAATGCACACCACCCTAATCTTTTTACATTTTGCTACATTACAGACAAACTTTGTTGCACTGGGGAAGACATTGTGAAATTAACAATGTTGCGGGGAATTCTAAAACTACAAAACAAGAAAGTTAATACTTAGAACCAACTTTTACTTCCAGTAGCGCTGTGATTTGCAGATGTAGAGACTGAGTCCTTTTTACCCTTTTTATTTATTTATTTGTAAAATAGCACAAGCTCAAACAAATCTGAAGTCAAACCAGCTGTGAACATAAGTTTTCAAGACTTTGGAGTCTCAAATGTATTTAGGTCTAGGTTTTGACTAGGCCATTTTAACTTATGTACGTGTTAGGTAAGTGGTTTTTTTTCCCCCTGTCTTTCCTAGTGTTTCTCAGGACTCAGGACTAAAGTTTTCCAAAAAAAAAGAAAAAGAGGAAAATCAGAAAGAATTGCCACTTTAATATCCCATGTTGCAGATTTCCGCAAACAGATATTCAAAAAGCTCCAGGCGTGAAATGCGTTCAATTTGTCGACAGCATTTTTTCTAATTCCGTCTCTTATAAAAGCCCTTCTTCCATTATGGAGATTTGTCTCTTTGTTCCACTCTTCCCTTCTGCTTCCAGTATGCAAACCAGCACAGAAAAGGGTTGGCTAGCTGTAACTTGGAAGCGAGTTCTGGTAGCCAGCTTTGAAGATTTCTGGAAACCACTCCTGTTAAAGTTGATGCAACTGGTTAGTGGTCAGCAAAAAATACAAATAAAAACTCCCATCTAATATTAAAATGATATCAAACACTTCCAAAGCACATTCTGCAGGCAGTGATGAAGACTACTGATTTGTGTGTGTTTGTGTGTTTGAGAGCTGGCAGCAGCCATCCAGACAATGGGGTTTCTTCGAGAGGAGACATTATGCCCACAGGCTAATAAAGCAGGCAGATCTGTTGGGGAATCTCTCTGGCTTGGCACACTGGGTGACTGTGCTTCATTGTTGTTTTCTACCCCTCTACCAGTCTTACCATGTGCATCCGTTCTCTTTGAGCCTCTGGTGCATACCCACACGAAAACATATGCCATCTGTCTATCAACCCAAATGGTTAATAAGCTGGAGAATATTAAAATTCAATTTGTTCCAGTTCGTTTGTAAGGAAAGTCTCTCAGTGGAAAATAAATTTTAGACATATTTACATATATATATTTTGTCAAACATCTTAGTACAAGTATTTGACATTTGCAGAAGGTGTTAAAATGTAGTGTGAAATTTAGTGTTATCGGTAAAAAGGACATAATAAAAAACATCTTAATGGAGATTCTACTTTCACACAGGAAAAACCCCCCAATTATAACACTGTTGGATGGATGTTGTTAGACAGTAGCATGTGGACCTGTAGACTTACAGTTGATTTAAAGGTTAATTAATGTCAAGTGATTGCACTCAACCAGGAGGCAATTAAGAGTAAGTTATTGCTCTCTTTTATGCAACAACCACCGTTCTATCACAGTCTGATCTTCACAAGAAAGTCCAATTACTAGTGTATCAAGGCGCAGACTTTTTTTTTTTTTTTTTGTGTAACTTGGATAAAACATACAAATTTAAATTTGATCCTTTGTATCATCACTCACCAATGAAGCTTTGAAGACGGAAAGATGGAGACGGAACTTTTCTCTATTACTTTCATCTTCAAGTATGATACAGGAAGTACAAGATACCACACATTGGCAATACTTAATTTATTTACCTCAAAGCATATTAATGTTCTGTTGTGAAACTGCCGCTTGACAGAAAAGTGTATCTTGTATTGTCCTATAGCAAATTCTGTGGGCGAAATCATTAAAACTGTACTATTAAGAAGTTTGCTGGTAAATTGTAATGGAGCTACGCCTATTCATGCTTCACTATGAAGAACTCTTAAATTCATTATTTAAGTAAATTGAAGAAAGCAGAGCAGTAAATGTTTCAAAAAAGGAATGATTTTAACTAGGCGACCTCATACTGTGCTTTTTGAAGATTGAGATTCATAAACATTTAGTATTGAGGAAATAGTAGAAACCTTTTGTAAGCCCATTTAACAGTGGAAAGACACTCGGTGGCAAATTAAACCTTCCAGCAAATTCTATGTTTAAAATGCTTTGCTTGCTGTTTTTTTTTTTTTTTTTTTTTTTTTTTTTCCCCCGTTTTCTTTTTAGTCACCTGGCTTCCAGCAGCTGAAATACCAAAACGTGTCGCTCCTGCCAGTACAGTTCAGACAAATCTTGGCAGAGACATGAAAATGTGGCTATAAAGAGCAGGACTTCAAAGAGGACCCAAACAGGGACGCAGCCTCAACTTCCTGTCAAGACACTGCGTCCAGGAAGTCAGCTGGGGAAACTCCACAATGTCATCTGGTGTCCATGAAATGCTCAGTTCCCCTTTTAGACTTCTCTGTTTGGAATTGTTTTTTATTGTTCGGTACAAGTCGGCAATGGCCGAGTTGAGTAAAATCGGGAAACCTGGAGGTGCAGACACAGGAGAAAGTAGGTGGTTTAAAAAAAAAAGAAAAGGACCGAAGTGTTTAAATTTCACTCACAAAAAGATTGCGACGATGCAGGCGGGCAGATGTTCATGGTGTTGCCTGGCAACCGTATAGCTACAAAAGTGGGGGAAGTGTTGTGTGTGTTCTTTTTTTTTTTTTTGTTTTGTTTTTTTGCATAAGTGCTTTGATTGGTTTTAGAAGAAAAGACAAAATGGCTCATTCTATGTGGAATATGAATGAGTGGAAAGAAGAGAGGAAGTATTTTGTGGTGAAATTTACAACAGGCGTAGTATAAAAAGGGAGCTAAAAACACAACATGCATAGGTTTTACAGTCGACATTTCACTTGATGATTAGAATCCATGAGAAACTCTGAATCTGCTGCTGGGGGATTTTTATTTTGTCCTCCATGGAGCTAAATTCTTTAATTTAAACACGGCCTCTTGGTATGGCGATCATCGTTTTCCTATGGCTGTACAAAGGCTTATATTAGAGGGGCAAGGAGGGGGAAAAAAAAAATCTCCTGAGCCCAAGGAATATATATCTGAGAGCTGGTGGAGGATCATGGCTTTCAGGTAGAATCCGCTCATTGGCTTTCCTGTTCAGTCAGTCGTAAACCTCTGTAGAGAGGAAACCTGCGATGAACTGGAACTCAAGTAGTTCGTTCTGCTGAACCGATCGATATGCAGCACCGTGAGAAAATACTTTTGAATTTTGTTTTCCGACAAAGCTAAACCAAGAGAATGTAGAACGTGCAAATTTGGATTTCATTTTTCACGGAGTAAACCTCATCCAAACCAGCCTGGGCCGACTGTAAAAAACGGATTTCTCCGTCGGTAAGTTTTGCACGTGTGATTGAATTACTATTTCAAACCCGTTGGAATTTAGTGGATCATAGAGCTTGAATTGTTTATGGCTGGTGTGCTGTAATCTGTTCTCGATTGGCAGAAATCGACTAAATGGCAACAGATGAGAACAAGATGGAGGCGCAAGCTGGCAAAGGGAGAAGTTGATTACTCAGGCAAAAAAACAAAACAAAAACAAAAACCGTGAACTACTCTGAAGCTGAATAAATCAAACAATGCAACTCCAATTTCTGGTTCAGTGACTTCCTTAGTTTTGATGTTTCAATCATAAATAAACTGGTGCACAAAAACACCAGTGCAATTCCAACTACAAATATAAACGCTTTACTGTCTCGCACCAGCTTTTGTATTTAAATGACACTGGAAGGCAACATATAAGCCGTCATGTTTGAATTATTAAGCATAAATTATAAGTAGACATTGATGGATGATATCTGCACATACAATTTTCAATAAGTGGCATGAAGCAAGTAGGGCCCTAAATGGATATTCCCAAAATGTACTGAAATTCACATTTATAATGCATGTCATTCCACCTGTTTCGTTTTTTTTTTTTTTTTTTTTCTTTTTTAAATCAGTATTCAGGCGGTACAATCTTGCAAGAGCCTTGACGGGATGGATTCTGATTTACAC
>NW_015113592.1:214082-253840 GCF_001443285.1 Poecilia latipinna | reverse complement strand
CGGCTACAAATAAAGATAAGTAAATCCCAGCTTCCCCGCATTCTGACCCCAGAGGCTTCAAGGCTTGGGTGAACCTCTACTGTAAACACTGAGAAGAGAAGAAAAAGTTACACTGGCTTCTTATTCGCCGTTGAAGGGTAACGTGATGAACGTGCAAATCGGACAGAGAGCATTAAAAAAAAAAAAAAAAAAAGGTAGAAACGGTCATGGTGGGAATACATTTGGAGGTCAAATGAGTCAAACATGGGAGAGATGCGTATAATGATAGAGACGGAGAAATACAGTTAATGGCTTCGGGCGGTATTCAGATGAGTGTGCGTAGCGGGCCGGTGCACAGACTGGCTGTAAATTTATTACCAAAGTGTGCTTTGCTGCAGCTGCTAGGCCCGTGGCTTTCTCCGTAATTCATAGAGACAGAAACAAAGGGAATACGGTGGAATATTAGAAAACGCTGGGAATCAGGGGTTCAACACGTTCTATTAAATTTACACCGCTTTTTCTTTTTTCTTTTTTTTTTAAACGAAATGTATTACTTTGCAATTTGCACTTGGCACTTGGTCAATGGTCTCCTGTCACTTCTAGTCGTGATTAGTTTGAAGGAACCTGAGCAGCCTAGAAAGCAGCGTAACATAGAAATGTGAAAATTAGCAATGAATCAACCATTTTAACAAGCGGGGGGGGGGGACTATAAAATCTTCCCTGACTCATTTCTACTTGCATATTTTGATTTCCCTGTCTATTCCACTGAGGTTTTCTAACCCCCAAAATACGTGTTTCCCTCTTATTGATGCGAGTGTGTGGTTGGGACTGGGTTTCGTCTTGCAGAGCAAATCTTTAAAGCCCTTAGCAGAAACCTGACATGTCCCAAAGTCCCCAAATCATCCAGCCGTCATCACTGCACAAAGCATTAAAACTCAACACACTGAGACCAGCACAAACACTGACTGGGTATTCACCGTCTGAGGATGTTTGTGGGGCAGAATGATGCACCTCTTAAAATGTAAGGTGGAAATGTCAACTAATTATCCATGTTACTCCCAGCCAATAGGACTTTATTTAGAAAAAAAAAAAAAAGGCTAGGTTGAGACGTTGTGAAAAACAACCCAAACTGCCTTTCCGTACCTAGAGTGCTTTTGACTTGCTTCCCCAGAAACTACTGTGGCAAGTACTGAAACCTCAAGGAGTTTCAAAACTCTTGCCGCAGTCTGAATTTGCAAGTTCTCTGACAGGGGGGCTCAGGTGAACCTGCTCCGGTCTAAAGTTCCAGAACTCTCCATAGGGTTGGCATTGTGACGTCTTTTGGACTAAAAGATCCTACGTGGGACTCTAATCTTCAGCTGTTATTCAGAGTTTCTTGCTGGGTCCTCGCAGTCTCACCAAATGATTGCATTTAATTTTCACAACAGAATGACACTAAAAATAGCAGTAAGTTTTAATTTGGTCCTATTTTCCTTACCATTAGGAACATTGTACAAATATCAGCATTCCACATCAGAAAATGTAGCCATCCTTTAAAAAAAAAAAAAAGTTTAAACCTAAAAATGATGATGGTTGTTCTATTAGAAAATTACAAAAATGTCTTGTAGTAGTTATCAAAAAATCAAAATTTGCAGGTATAAACCTGTTTTATTTATCTCAACTAAGGGCAAAAATACCTATGTGGATTCTAAATGTTGCAGTTCCCTGCTCTATATCATCCTCCATTAGATTCCCCTACAGAAATCAACTGTGGCTGGATGATCAAAAACAAACCGAAAACGGCAGCCATAAGCTGAGCCAACATCCCATATTATTGTTTTGCATGTTTGCAAAAGGATTTTAATCATGGTGTGCTCAGTAAACATAATGGAAGCCTTTGATTTTAATGGGGTGCAAACAGCTGGATGCGGAAGCTGTGCTCATTCCCACCTGGACACATTCTTGGCTGCCTCGCTGCTATCAGCTAAATAAACTCCATTAAACAGTCCTGGCAGCGACTCGTATTATTAAAAAAGCTTAATTATGTGTCTATCTCTTTTTTTTTTTTTTTCCTTCTCTCCTTGTCTGCATCTGTGCTGGCATGTGCAATCTATTTCTCATTTTATCTGCAGGCCTAAATCTGTAAATGTTGCCTCTCTGCCTTGCTATCCTTGTATCCGTGTCTCCTCGGTGAGTTTCATTTTTCCTCCACAGACTGTATTGATTCTGCTTTCAACGGCAAGTGTGGAAGTGAGTGTTGCTTCAAGCTGGGGCAGCTGGGTGTCTGTTTTCCCTTGCATGTGGTTTACCCCGTTTGCGTTTGTCAGTGTGTGAATCCCCACTCCTCCCCCAACCCCTCATGTTTCTGCTAGTCAACAGAGAGAGACAAGAGATGCCTCCGCATAACGCTGGAACATCAAATGTCAAATCTGTGTATTCTGACTCTTGCGGACATTCAGTGAAAAACATAACAGGATTTCAGTGGGTTTATGTTTCTGTAATCATTTGATTTTTGGTTGAAATGTGTTTTTGTTTTTGTTTTTTGGCAGAAAAATGAAAACCAGAAATCTAGCCCACCCCCCTTCTGCCTCATGTATATGAATAAGGTCTTCCTCTTTCTCTGGTGAATTCCAAAAAAAAAAATAATAATTTCTTTGTGTCCCCCACCCTCTCCCCCTCCCAGCTTTCTCCGCCTCAAAGGTGTTTTTTTTTGTTTTTTTTTTTACCGCGATTACAACCGCGGTGCTGCATGCGCCCGCCACAGAGATCAAAGATTCACAGATCGTATTTCGGTGTTTGCATTTGCACACTCGTACGGGAGCCGCCAACAGCCGAGTCGATCCAAAAGCACCGTGACGACGCCTCGGGGGTAAAGGGCGCGAAATCCGGGTCTGGATGTCAGAAACGTCGACGGAATGAGCTGCCTTCATCTGCTCACCGTGAAGGTGAACCACATGCTGGGACGCCTCAAAGCGTCGTCGGTGCATTTAAGACGGCAGTCTGCAGCCAGTCCTCAGACGTAAATATAGATTTTAAAAAAATGAGTGAAGCAATAACGGGTACTGTAGAGCACAGTAAGTGGCTTTCTTTAATGGTAAACAAGCTCACGTCCGTGCAGTGACTTTTTCTCAAAAGCGGACTTTTGTGCAACCAAATCGCAAATCAAACATACAACACTCAGCTGCATTAGACCTTTTTTTTTTTTTTTTTTAATGCTACATTTCACGTTGGCTCTCAGACTGCAAATCAGGAAATTGGACTGTTACAATCTATGTGAGAAACCAAGCCAAAGGGCTTTTAAAGGTTGCATCGTCTTTTGTGACGGTTTGAACAAAAGAGGAAAATCCACCGGGACTCCAGCATGTCTGTCAGGCTCAATATGAAAGAGGGAGACAGACGGAGAATGAGGTATCTGTGTGATTAAAAAAAAAAAAAGAGAGAGAGAGAGAGAGCCTAACAAACACAGGAAAGGTTAGTAACAGACGATAACACATTCAAGTCCTCTCGTGGCTAAACTGCATCCTTGTACAGAGTTAATTAATGCTCTACTTATTTAGAAATGCTGTCTTCATTTCTTTTGCCACGGGATGTGTGGATGAGTGGGTTGGTGCCTGATTGGTTTGTTTTGATTCAACATAAATTACAGGACGTGATCAATCATGGGCGCGCAGCTGCTGCTTCGACTATTTTGCTTCTCGGTCCCTCGCCCTTCTTCTCGATTGTCCGGTCGTTCCCAACGAGCTTTGCTGATGCGTCACTGTGACAGTGCCATGGTCACCAAAGACCCCTGAGTTACGCACGAAGGACGCCCAAACAGATCAGACGTGCACAGGTCAGAACAAGATCTTTGCTTTTGTCGTGCAAACCCTTGAGCTGTTCCACATTTAGTTATGCTGCAACCATAAAGACGTTGACCGACTTTATTAGGACTTGACAAGTGGCACATAATGTAAAATTAAAGCGAAAGTTGAACGTTTTTTTATTTATTTTTTTCCTTTTACACAATTGTAAAACTTAAAAGTTTAAAATGGACTCCCCCTGTGTTCTAAACCTGGTGGTGGAAGCATCATGCTATGGGAATACTTATTTTCTCTACACAGGCAAGCTGCCAAATAGAGGGCAATGTTGCAATTGCAGTATTATTTAAATAGGCAACTTATTAAGGCAACTGGTTCCACTAGATTTTTTTGTAATAAGAATCGGCGTAGAGGGGATTAAGCTCTTTTACTCCACACTTTTCAGATTTTATTTAAAATTGTTAATCTTCAGTTATTTTACTTATGCTTGTACAATTATGAACCATATTGCGTTGGTTGGTCAGTCACAAAATCTCAAAGGAGTTTGGGGTCTGTGGTTAAATTATGTCAAAATGTGAAACGATTCACAAATTATTTATACTACGGATGGAAATCAGCATCTCGTTCAAGCCGTTGTGTTCACGTCAGTATTGTCCGTTCCCTAATATGCACTGTAGCCTTCGAATGGAATCGGTTCAATATCTGCAAGACACTACTCGTTGCATTATATGCTGCATGAAAATCTGTCGCCGTGTGAGTTCCAGATGCATCTGCGTCAGCGTCTCTGGACCGCCCGGCCTCCGCTGTGAGTGGAGCAGCGGGTCAGAGCCTCCTCAGCCTCCCCATCAGACCGTTATCAGAGTAAAGCCTGCTGCATCTCCCACCGAGCCAGGAGGCATGGACCTGCCCTCCACACACACACACACACACACACACACACACACGAAGCCCTATTATTAAGGTTTTCATCAGTGTTCTCGGCACTAAGCCCTGTTTTTGGGGAACATAGAAATTACACACTGCTGCACAGACAAAAAGAGGAGCAATTTTTGAAATGATTCATCTTTACAATTATAGGATTAAGGTAACCGTTCATCCTGGTTGAAATGTTTGTAACTTAAGATCTTAACAGTTGTTAAATATTAGTTTTAAATGGGGAATAAAATGGGGTATTATGTGTCTGAAAATGACTGCTTGCGTTCTCTTTCTCCTTGGAAAAATTTTTTTTTTTTTTTTTTTTTTTTTTTTGGTGCATTAGCTTTCAAAAGAGAATTTGGTCATGTATGAATGATGCAATTTGCCTGGCCGGGCTACCTGACCAAGACCCGACAACAGGTATGGTTATTTACTGCTGTACGCGTGCCATTAGCATGTACGCCAGCATATAAGAGACTGCTGTGATTTTGTTTTTGACCGTTCGACTGGAACGTGACTAAATCCTGCAAGGATGCCAGTCGTTTTATCTCGTGCCTTTCCGCTTTTGGCTAATCAACTTTTTATTCCTAAGGATTCTAAAGTAACTCCAAGTTATCGGTTGTCCTTCAAACGGAAAGGAAGCAAAATTTTGTTTCCCACTGAACAAACAACAAATTGTTTTGTTGTTTGTTTGTTTTTAATAAGTGGATCATTTCCATTTGCAAAGATCTTTTGTCTCTGACGACCCAGCAGCCCCTAACGATTTATGCACAGGAGCTGGTGAGATGGTGCTCCTGACTGTGCTATGCAGTGCAGTAAATCTCTGCTGTTTTATATCCTGCTGTGATGTGTAATCCTGTTGCCTTATCTTTCCCACATCAGCCTTCCTGCCTCTGGTTTGCTTGACAAGCCAGAGCCGTACACCCAAACGCACGATAACATCTGTGTCAGGAATATTCTTAAGATGTTGTTTTTAAAAAACTGCTTTTGCTTGCTCTCCAATAAAGATCGCGTAACGGTTATCGCATCTCGCCGTGTCAGTGGCAGCTTTCAGTCTGCATTGTCAGACTTTTTCATATCTGGTTTCTAATGTCTCCTTTTTTCTTGATCCATCAAGCAGTCAGTCCCCACTGGCGTACGAGCTCCCCATAATAATGATATTGAGATAATGACGGAAATGGAAGAACTTAATTGCCGCATGAATGCAATTAGCCGCTCCACTGACCTCAGCTTACTTTTCCACTAGATGTCAGATTAATAAAATCAAAGATCATCAGCCTAAGACTGCAAAGTTTATTATGCTAACGAAAATGTAAAAGAGAATCTAACAAGAGGACGGAGACCTGTCTGATTGAAATCACTCTTTAAAGTCAAACACATGCAGACACACTCTTATGTTGACCTTTTTTTTTTTTTTTTTAAGGAGTACTGATCATCAAACCCCTAATTTGAATGATTTTAAGCGTGAATTGGGCAATTATACTTTGAAAAGGATTGCAAACAAACTCCCCCGATGGTAATTTGTGAAAATTTGCTTTTTTTCTTTGCCGAATTGTTGGGATTCATTTAAACTGGTTGATCTCCAGCATTTATCCAGCTTTTTTTTTTTTTTTTTTTTAGTTGATGCCATATATAATGCAGGGGGGTGGGCATCAATTTTAAATCGAGTCGGGGTTTTCCCAAAAGCTTCAAAAAACACCTTTGATGGTGAGATTGGGATGGAAGTCCAGCTGTGTCCGCGTTTGAACTGACTATCTGCTAATTCGATGTGATTAAGAATTTCACGGTAGTCCAATTAATTACTCCTTACACTCTCCTATGTTGGTAATTTTTAATTCATTTTTCAACCCTTAGTACAAGGCAGTTGTATTACTGGCAGGGATTATGTGAAAAGTAATTTTGAAAATTACTTTTAAATATTCTTAAAACATTTTTTCTCCCCTCTGATGTTGATTCTGTTGCTGCGTTTCCTCATGCCACAAGTGCTGAATGTTGTCGCGTTAACCAGAGGCTCCAGTTGAAAACACGTCGCCGTGCTTTTTTTGGGACCATGTAAACAAGGCTGCCGGGTTAATCGTACCTCTCGTGGCATTTTTCATGCTCTGCGGATCAGGTGAATCAGGAAAGCAGAAATTATCAGCTCACCTCACATGCACCACCTCTTTTAGAAGGATTAGAGCGGACGTAGGTGTTGCAGTTGATGCGCTCGGCGCAGCACAGAGTGCTCCTCGCTCCGACTCCCACAGGCCGAGCGACTGTTCCAGCAGCTTACCTTGAGCCAGAAAAAGAGCAAACGGCTCTTAGGCGGGAGTTTCTCAAGCCTCTGTCGGCGTGCGGTTTTTGGATGGTAAAAGCGTTCAGATCCGTTTGAACCCTTGGACTTTTGCGCATGTTACAACCCACAAACCTCAAGAACGGTGTCATTGTTGAAAGGATTTCGTGAGGAGTTTTTCAAAAACTATGAAGGGGAACTCGTTTTGCTCGGCAGAGATCCCAGTTGAACCTTTTGGCGGACATCCAAAATGCTGTGTATGGAGGGAAGCTACCACTTCACCATGAATGCGCCATCCTAATGTATGGATCATCAAGGATTTCCTTCTCAAATTCTATGCCAGGATAAAGATTGTCACTTTTAGTTTGGTTTCAATTTTGTGTATGGTGGACCCCAATTTTTGGGGGCAGTCGGGACCACAGTTGCCCATAAAAGCTCTAAATCTGCAAATAATTAAAACCCTTTCTAAAAGTGATTATAGTGGCATATTTTAGCAGTTTAAACACCAAATAATATGCACATTAGAAAACATTCTAGCACTACCACAGACGTAAATATCCACAATTTTTGTTATTTCCACTCTTTGGGGTTCAGCCAATCATCGGCAAGGGCTGCAAATGGCATTCTATGATTGGCTGCTTAGAAAAAGCCACCAAAGGGCATGTCAGGTAGCCTTCCACGTATGTATTTAATCTTTTCAAGCTTGCTCTCCTTTCCAATATTTTAGATATGCACCCATATCTGAAATAACCCATAAATCAATGAGTGGACCCTCAACTGGGGATTATAATAGGATGTCTGGGCTCATGGACATGACTAGTCCAATGAGATGTAAACTCACCACAACCTTCCTACTTTTTGGCACAAATGTTTTGTGTGTAATGAACAGTTGGTAAGGGTGCACTATATTTAGCTTTTCGTGATCCATTGTTTCCAGTTTTAGAAAGGAAATGTCCCCCCTTTTTTTTTTTGCTGAAATAACAAATACTAACGCTTACATAAATTAAGCGCACATGCAGTCATTTTCCCCCCATATGCCCCTTGTTCCTACACCTGTGAAACATTTCCTTTCTTGCTGTCCCACAACTCGTACTCAACAATCATAGATCAGTGACATTTAGGAAAATGTCAGTTAGGAAAAGAAATAAAAAATTATCTGGACAAAAGAAGAGGGTGTCATTTGACGTGACATGTCAACTGCAGTTCTTGTTGGTCGGTGGCTGTGTGAAGGGGACACATTGCCAAAGGACGGCTTCCAACCTGTGACAGATAGCTCAGTTTATTGCAGCCATCTGCCTAGTATGTGTATGTACGTGTGTGTGTGCTTGGACGTATGTACGTGCTCCACAGACAGGGTCGCGTTTTCACCGACGGGTGCTGGGCTCCAGGTGGCTGCTTACTGTAATATTGCTCCATCAGTGAGCAACAACCCGGGAGATGTGGGAGCCCAGCAGAGCTTGTTAGTCATAAAATCACAGCCGTCGGCGGCCTGCTGTTACCGCAACCCCGAAAACTGTAACCCGAGTAGAAGTTGTGCTCTGGGTTTTTAGGGTTATGGGTTTTTATTGTTTGTATAGTCTAGAGATCTGCCCTTACAGGGGCAAGTACATAAAGTTGCCCTCTAAAGGTAGTAATCTTGAACTTTTCTGCATTTTGTCCCGTTAAAACCAAAATTTGCAATGACTGTTATTTGGATCTTTTGACCCATTAAGTTTTTAGGGAAAGGAAAATGGCAAAATTGGAATCCCAGCTAGGAGGCCTGGCAATGAGGCACACAGCTCCCAACTCAGAGGAAACTCTGTTGATGGGACAGCTATTAGTTTTACACACTGCAAATAGGCAAATAGGTATTTATAATGCCAAACAAAAAAATAAACTATGGTGAAAACACATATTATCTTAAGGACTTCTGGGATAGACTCATACCAGATCAAAACAACAAATATAGTCATGCAAATGCATAGGGCACTGACTATTTCACACATCAACATGTGTGAAAACGGTAAGAACTGTCAGCAGCATACACAAAGGTAATCATTGCTGTTATCACCAGCACGGTAAGGATTTGACCCTTTATTTTTGCTATAACTATTAAACTGGTTAGAAGCTTTTAATTTGAAACACTCAACATCGATCCATCTTGCCTAAAACGGTTAAATTGAAAAAAAAAAAAAAAAACAGGTTGAAATGGTACGTTTTAGCAGTTTAAGTTTGTAAAATAGAAGCCCTTGCTCATGTATGTAAAAGTATTACTTGTAGGTTCAAACACTGACCTAGTCAAAGCACCAGGCTGGAGATGTTCAATTAGAAATGGCAGCCGGTGAATGATAAAAAGGCTGCCTCATCTCCAAGACACCGCACGATCGCAGCGACTTGTTTTCAATGGCAAAGAAGAAGAAGAAGAAGAAGAAGAACATCTTGATGTCAGATCTCACTTGTGCTGCGTGAGGTTTTTGGTGGTAAAGCTACGAGCATCAGAGAAGCACTTAAACTTGACGAGATGAAAGGTACGGCGGCGTCTCCCAGACATTTGATCACACAGCACAGGAAACACCTGCAAATAACACAATCCCGTCGTGTGCGAGCTGCGAATCCTCACCTGCGACCGAGTGTGATTTGGAGCCTCAAAACTCTGAGAGATAATTTACGGTGCTGCTTTTCACCGCCGCTACAATGAGAGAGAACGAGAGACTATTTTTACACCGAGCTTGGAGAACAAAGTGAAAACCCTTCGGAGGGGAGAAAAACTGTGATGCTACAGTCTTTTTGAGAGAATATGTAGACGCCGCTTTATCATTCTTGTTGTTTTTATTCCGACCTTTAAAGATCAGTGTGAAATAAGTAACCGCGTGTACAACTTAATAGTGACTGATTAGTTTATAGCAACTGCTAGCGGGTTGATCGAGATGAACTTGGAAGAAAGAGAAAATTTATAGAAATGTTGCTCCAAGCTGTTGGTTCAAAGAAGTTAAAAGGTGACAGAAAACCTTGGAGTGCCTGAATATATGATTTTAGTGATTGTTGAACTGATTTTTAGTAAACTCCGGCTTGTTTTAACTAATATCGTGACTCCTATGTTGCATAAATTTCTACAGGAGTAGAAATTGAGACAGTTTAGGGGCACTTATATTTTTGTACGGCGTTATGATCTTAAGTTATGACAAATCCACAACTTGTTAACAACTTGAGGCAATATCTAGTCAAGATCTTTTGGGGGTTCGTCTATTTTTTTTATTATTTTTTATAGTAATTCATACCTTTATACTGAGCCTTTTGTATGCCATCAGTACATGATTCATGTGTTTTTGTGATCCACCGACTGACTAAACTTAGACTTTGACTAAACTGCAATAAGCGGGACAAATCCTGCAAAAAGCAAAGTAAATAACTCCGATTCCTCTCGAATATTCCTCTTGTCTTTAAACAGTACAATGTGCACGGAAGAGTGTTTTTTTTTGTTTTTTTTTTCCCTACCAAGGCACAGCCTATTTTCATGGCTATATTTAGAGGCCTGTTTCTGCTGGAGGTGAGGATATAGCCTGCTGTGTGTGAGCTGAGGGAGGCATATGCTTTCCCCCCCCCCCCTCATCTGACCCACGTTTCCTGGTGTGAATTAAATCAGAGCTGAAAAGTGCTAAGAAGCCATGATATGGAATGGTCTCTCGAGATAAGCCAGTGTCTCTTCCGATTCGTCCGCCGGGGTTAGAGTTGGGCCCGCTGTTTGTGCTCCCCCTTTATGGCATTCTAAACCAGTAGCTTGTGGTGGTTTGAAACCCATAAAATGAGAGGACACACACACACACACACACACACACACACACAAAAAAAGAAGCAGCCAGAGCTGCACCAAAAATGAAACTTGAGCGCTTCGGCCACCTTTGTTTACTTTAACTTGTTTGTGCCTCAAAAACTAGTACGTCCATCTCATTCGATGCGAGAGCACCAGAAATTCCTCTCCCTTTCGCCTTCCCACCCCAAACGGCTTGATTTATGTGCTGCAGATGTGGCGTGGCCAGAGATGAAAAGAGGATGGTGGTCAAGCAGCGGAAAAGATGAGCTATCTTCATCGGCCGACGCCGCAGACAAACATCCGACTCCACGTGAGACACGCGACGTCTTCTGAGAAAGTTCAGGATGAACGTGGGGAGATGGAGGGATGTTGGGTAGAGGACAGAGCGAGAGGGCAAAGACGAGATGACAGGAAGGATGAAAAAATAGCACCTGAAGACACTGCTGGATGCTTGATGTGCCCTAAATCTGACAGTAATCCTCTCATGGTCTGTTCAGCGAGCAGACATGCCACCTTTGATCTCTCACCCTGTTTTTTTTTTTTTTTTTTTTTTACCTTCTGTCCAGCAGTTGTTACTTCATCTGTCAATTGTTAGACTTCTGAGTTATTTTTGGGTCATTCCAAGCAAACTCACCTTCACTTCCAAGTTCTCCCAGAACCCTTATAAAACTCAATTTTATTGGGTTTATTTTTTATTTGAACTCTAACCCTTTGTCGGAGACCCGGACAAAGCTGCACGTGACTCTTTGAATCCTCTACAGTTGTTCTTTATTACTTTTGTGAAAGATTATGTTAAACTGTGTTTTTTTTTTGTTTGTTTGTCTAAAAGTGATGATAAGCTCAGTTTTTCGCCATTTGTCTGTGATTTGGTTCAGTGTCTATATAGAAACCCCACAGGACAACACAAAAAGACTAAATGCGTTGCTTGCTTTACCAGTTCTTTTGTCATTATTCTGAAATCTAGCACTTGGGCCTTTAGAGTGCTGTAATATCTAATTTTAACAACCTTCTTTAAAAGGATGTTTTATTCCAAAATTTTAGAAAAGGTATTCCAAAATTGAATAACTTTTGAAAATGGAAGGTGCAGAAAAGATGATCTTGGTGAATCTGCGCCGAACTAAAGAGTGGAAACTTGGATCTTGGAATGGGATCTCACCCAACTTAACCATTGGAAAAACCAGTAAGATTTACTACTTGGTGTGCCTTGTAAACCATCTGGTCTTAGAAGCTAGTATTTCTTAGTTCTAATTCAGCAAAATTAAATGAAACCTTCCCCGAGAATGGAATTCGAAGTTGGAGCTCCTTCACAAACCCGGAGTTAAAAATCTGACATGGCTGCCAAGGTAAAATTAAAAAAAAAAAAAAGGTAGTTATAGCTACCGCAATATATCCTATTGCAGTATTGGGCTGTTGTAGGTACTAAGCAGAGGCAGTGAGGTTTCTGTCAGGTTTCTGAGTGCATAAAATAAAGAAATACTTTTGTACTTGTGGCTTTATTGCTAGTAGAAGACAACTTATCATTGACCACAACAATTATCAAATGCTGTCTGAATTCATCTTGGACCTGGAGCACAGTCCGGATGATGGTGATGATTGGCGTAATGACCGCCAAGATGGACCCTTTCTTCTTAATTGGAATTCTCACATCATGGGGCATCCTTGTTGGTTTTCACTTTTAATTCTTAAGGTTCTCACTTCAGAATCCAACTTTCTTACCATGACGGGCTGCATTTGTCTTGACGTTCCAGCTCAGGCTAATCTCTTCTGTGTAATCACTTCTTTCCTTCTTTATCGCTACATTAAATGGGAAGCTTAGCCATTCATTTGGCGATATAGAACTACCCCTTGTTTCCTCTTCATATACAAGAAAATGCACTCTGGCTTTAATCTCCTATCCTCTCAGGGGTGATTCCATGGGGCTCCTTGGCTTACTTTACTCCTTTTACTCATGGTTTATTCATATGTTAAATGGAGCATTCCAACACTTCCAGCCTGCACCAATCACAAATATCAAAGCTATGGGATGTAGTGGTAAACCCACTGTAAGAAAAGTAAAAAAAAATAATAATAATCCCACTCTGTAAGAAAGCATACCATGACAGTTACCTTAACACATGAATGAGGAAGAGACTCAGGTTGTTTGCTTTTTCGGGGTGCGTCTGCTCACAATCCGCCGTACGAACTACAAAGGTGGGGTGGGTAAAGTGGACATGCGAGCTGGTGATGAGGCACAAAGAAACGAGTCACTTTTGACACTTCAAAGAATTTTTAAATGCACTATCCGCCGCATGAGGAATGCAGAGAGGGTGTTTGTCAGGATCCTTTGTACTTAAAGGCAACAGCAGCTACACCCAGGTGATCCGAGGGGGAGCAGCAGCAGTAGAAGAAGAAAAAACAGAGTTGTGTGAATTTGTGTCAGATGATTTTCATTTAATGTTTTCTTTGATATTTTAGTTCATTTCTCTGCTCCCTCATTTGAAAACCCCCATGAATTTTTCATGCACAGTTTGTCCCGGCCCACTGAATCTGTCCAAGAGGCTCCTACGCTATTCCAAGGTCATGATTCAAATCGGCACCATGATCCCCTATGCACAGAACACGCACTTTTCTCTCAAAAATGTAAATCGCTGTACGTTTTATTTATGGACCTACACAGCAAAAATAATTTTATAATTTAAAAAGAGCAACTAAAAACTTCAACGACTACGTTCACCCAGACGATCTAAAAACAAAGCTACTGGTCAGCTGAAATGTGGAGTCGTAAATGCATAAAATGAAATTATGGCTTCAATGTCTGATACTACAATTCCCATCATGCTTTGCTATATATTTTTTTTCCTCTCGCCGCGCTCCCAATGAAGTTGCGTTAAAGTGCTGCTCGGAAATTCCTTTACTAAAATCACAGCTTCAACTTGTGCCTACTATTATTTGATGGAAAAAGAGAGTTGTACTTTTAAAAGTGATCTTTATTTAAGTGAAATTGTGAAGCAGGCAAATTCGACACATGCAGTGGATTCTAACTAATTTTTTTTTAAATGCATTTCTATTCCATTGCCACAGTCATTATGATAGTAAAACAGCAAAAGGTAATTTCTGTCTTCAATATCAATCTGTTTCTAATAAGATAATTTCCTTGTAGAAATATGTGCAGTTTCCTCAGCATGAACTCAAGTTTGAACAGTCTGAAAATTTTAGGTTTTGAACCAGAAGTTATTGAAATGTTAAGGATTCTTTTACTGGATACCAATTTCAGCATCGTTTTCCAGTGTCCAAGTTTTCTTACTATGCTTACACTACAGAGGGCCCATTCAGACAACTTGAAGTGAAAATGTTTTTGGCAGAACACTTTATTTTAACTGCTCCTGCCTGCCAGAATGGGAACTTTTAGTCTCAGTCTCCACTGTCTTGTCAGCATTCTGTTTGTGGTCAAATGCTCTCTGTGGGCCAGAAACGTAAGTTTTGGTCTCGACCGACCAGGCTAACATCTTCCACGTTGGCCAAGTCACTCTTCTTCTTTTAGTGAGCATCTAACAACCATGCACTTGTCCTCTCAGCAAATTCTACCACTTGAGCTTTGCATCTCTGCAGCTCTTTTATTGACTTATGCTTTCTTGATTAATGCTGACCTTGCAGTTTTGTTATACCCTTAGCATTTTTTTCAACCAAGGACTGAAAAATGTCCTTGGTTAGTTTAATCATGCAAGTTAAATCTTATTGAGAAAATAAATTCTGATTTGCATCAGACTTGCTCCAACATCATACTTTGATATGTGGATTGAACTTAACTTTGTATTGGACTTCTCATGACTTTCCCTGATCATTTTGGTGTTTTGTCTTCATAATGCTGTTTGTTCTTAAGTGTTTTCTTGTGAGTCTTAGGTGCTTTTGCACAAGGGGTAAATCGGGGCTCTTTTTATTAAACAGTTGTCTTAAATATTTAGAATAATTTACTTGGATTTTATTTAGGTTTTTCCAAGTAAATGGGGCTAAATATAATAAAAACATTTTAGATTTTTTTTTTTCATGTTTAAATATTGAGACCCATTCATTTACCTTTAGCTTCAGTATTGTGTGCTATGCAGTGATGTCTATGTGGGCTTGTCACTTAAACTCTAAACATAGCTACGTTGACTTACATAGTTAAACATGCGAGTTTTTCAAGGCAGAGTATGAGGCAGTAATGCTTTTTTCCCCCCCTCTTCCACCAGCACATCAAAAACCAATGTACTTCTGAAATAAAAAAAATTCCTAAGCCAGCCCCTGAATGCGGACTCAACTCGCGGTTGTCACGTTTCCCACAGATCCTGAAAGCGGCACGACTCCGTACCACTACGAAGCAGCAGCAGCAGCAGCAACGGCAGCGGCGGTGTGTGTGGTGGAGGCGACGCTTTCTCCTTTCTGTAACCTAAACAATGACTCCTGCTACCGACCGGAGGAGAGCCCACTAATAGAATGCTTCACACACACCTAGAACCCGACGTTTCGCTGCTATTCCGTCCGCTCGCTTAAGTGTCCCGAGCATAAACATGTGGATACCTACGGAACATGAGAAATACGGCGTCGGTGAGTTTTATTATTGCACGTTTTTATTATTGATATTCTCAGTGAAACGAAAAGCGGTTGCCATATTCTTCTTGCTCTCACAAGTGCATTTGTGTGTAAATACATGTGTGGATTGTGAACTGGTTCTATGACTTAGGTATTGTTTATTATTATTATTATTATTATTATTATTATTATTTTATTATTTATGAAGCATCATTTTACTGGGCTGTTTCAGTTTTAATTGAGTCTCGCATCGCAAAACATACCTATCATTTTCTACTAGAGAGCCCCACGGTTTGATGCTTACGGGTTTTTTTTTTTTATTATTATTATTATTTTTATTTTCGCCATGTTTTGCTGACATTAGCCGGACAGCGTTTCTTAAAAAAAAAAGAAAAAAGAAAAAAAAAGAAAAATCACTGTTTCTGCTCTTCTGTCTGTTTGAATGGGAACCCCAGCTAACCTTCGGGCAGTCGCTGAATGTCGGCGTATTTCTGTACAAATTATCCGAGAGAAAACCCCTCGTAGATGGAGGGGAAAAAAAGTAATTAGGAGGTCCTCGGTCACCCGGCGCGATCTCAGGGTGAAATAGACATGGACGCGTGGGGATCATGGTAGCAGTGTGTGTGTGTGTGTGTGTGTGTGTGTCCTCCACATCGCATTGTTCCAGACAGTCTGGGAATCACACACTCAAACAACGCAACAACAACGCAAGCGGTGCCAATTGTTGTTGCGACAATCCCGCCGGTAGACTTTGTCCTGTTGATGTGTTTGCGCGGATTTCCGTATTTGTCTGCAAAACCTGGTGCAGCTTATTGAGCTGGGGGGCTAGTGTGTGTATTGGGGGAATCAATCAGGAGGGACACGAGTCTGTCATATGGACATTCTCTGGAGAGATCTGCTCCGTGGAGATGCTTTCGGTCAATGCATGCCTCAACAGTTTCATTCAAAGGGACTTAATCAATGGGTGGGAGTGTTTGCCACCTTATTAAAACCGATTTAAACTGCAATTTGTCACTACAGGATGATTATGGTTGGCGGAGGTGGGGGGGGATTCATATAGTTTTGCGTTGCAAAGTGTCCCCCAAAATCCAGCACTTTTAATACCATCACCTGCAGTTTGTGAAGAAGGTAGAACTCAGCATTTGGTCTCCAGTTGTCATTGTCACCTGACCGCTTTGTGAAATGTTTCCCCTGGTGAGTGTTTGCTTCCCTTCCCTATCCGACTTAAATCGCTGCACAGTTATGGCTTATTTGATCCTGTGCTATACACTCCTCTGGAGCCCACAACCCCTGTATTTCCAGAGACAAATGGATTTAAGCCCATTTAGCTACTTAAACCCACACCCGGCTGTCAAAGTTCACTCTGCTGAATTAAAGGAGGTCATTTATTTTCGAGGCTAAATAGTAACCATTGTCCCAAGACTTCTTAAGGGTGCCCAGTTAATTGGATTAATTTTTTATCCATTTCCCCCCCCCCATTTTGCACAATAACAGCAGTAAGACTCTTAATTGGCTGTGATTTATTCCTTAAGACATGTTGGCAGCCACAGACTTCCTTTTGAGTTGTTTCTCTTTTGAGGAAGGAACGGCAGTGTTTTCCTGTTGTGAAATTCAGCTAGCATTATCCACAAGCGCACAGACATGCACGCATGCACACACACATGGATGCACACCCACACAAGCAAACATGACTAGAAGATGTTTTATAGCAGAGAGCGGTCGCCGCAACTTTAAGTCATAAGCTACAGCATGTGAACTGGAGGAAATCAGAGGGTCAGTTTGTCTGGTTGGTGTCTGGAGAGGCTTTAACTCATTCTGTTAGATCAGCTGAATCAATATGGACTGAAGAAAAGCTTTTCTGTGCTTAAGGAGCATCACGAAGGTGATTGTTGAAATTTAAAGGGATGAGCTTATTTGATGAACAAAAGTCAAAAGCATCAATATTTGTGACATAGTGATGACGTATATTTGTGCAACATATGAAATGGACAAATGATGCTAAAACCTTACCAAATGACACAGTGGTGTACTGTATCAATAAATCGGATAGGGACAAAACTGAGCGCTTTTCTTTTTTGAAGGGGAATGAAGAAGTGGGGATTTTTTTTAGAGTCGAGAGCTTACTGGGAACACCTGAACCTAGTGTACTGTCTCTTTAGATTAGATTGACCTGGGAATGTTTGGGTTGGCATTCTGATTTTTTATTTTTAACATACTTTTGGCGTATCCTTGTACAATTATTGGTACTGTTGCCTTCAACGAGAAGGTCCTTGGTTTGTTTGACTTTTGCATGTTGTAACCCTGCACATGCATGCTCTTTGGATACTTCTGCAGTCTAAATACAGGCATGTTAGGTTTATATGGCTTAGGTTTAAATGTGTCCATGTGTTTCTATGCTGCCCCCTGTTGGACTGGAAATCAATTTGCCGCTGGACATTTTTCCGCCAGTCATGACCCTGCAAAGGTTTGAGTTAAAGAAAATGGTTAAATGGATCAGATGATGTCACTTGTCTTACTGTACGACAAAATCACTGAAGCTCAACAGCCCTACTTAGGTTTTACCAAGAATAAGTGAACCAAAGTTAATACAAAACTTGCTGTAGAAATCCCAATACTGTTATTGTCTAATGGTGTGATGGTGCATGCAAGCTGTGGAATT
Organism: Poecilia latipinna; assembly: GCF_001443285.1. Classification (NCBI taxonomy): domain Eukaryota; kingdom Metazoa; phylum Chordata; class Actinopteri; order Cyprinodontiformes; family Poeciliidae; genus Poecilia; species Poecilia latipinna. The sequence continues at coordinate 235,901 of NW_015113592.1, read as the reverse complement.
ATGGGCTACACTACCCTTTTCCAAAATGGCAAAGATTTCACTACAACCTTAAATCATAACTCGAGGTGTCTCCAGTAACCCCATGCTATTACAAGACAAAAAATCAGATTACTGGATTACTGTGGGATTACTGCTTATTTGGGAGGACAAAGCATCATACCAGTCCTGACCATCGATCCCCACCAGAAATCTCTGGAAAGAACAGTCAGTTTATTGCAGTTTCTCCAAGGAGCTTGTACAACGTACAACGTCCTTTTTTAATGTTACACCGATCAGTAATACTTTTGCTCTGGAGATGCCGTGTTACTCCTTACATTAGCCATTTTAAACGTGACTGTGATCTCCAGGTGCTTTTTTTTTTATTCTCTCCTTTTTTTTTTGATGGTTGAGTTTCCTTAGATCCTCACAGGAGCATTTGATCTCAGGGGCAAATCGGGATGAGCTCAGAACGCCTCTCTGTCTAATTGGGAATTTGCGGTGTTTGATGTCAATTTGACTTATGAGCAAAAATTGTGGCCCCCTGGATGACGGGAGCCAATGCCATTCATGAAATATGGATGGAGTCTTAGCAGGTTGATATCCGGATGCCCATTAGGTCATTAGTAGGGTAATTATTGGTTAATAAGATATTACAAGAAGGTTAGAAGATTAAAGAGAGATGGTGTATCCGATTCTATAATTAAGGGGATGTATCTTTTCCTTCAGGAATAACAAAAGACATCGTCGTGATATTGATTTGTAGTGACTCACATATCCACGAATGTCTATAAGAACATAAAGAGCAGTCGGTCACAGATGTCACATACCCTGTGACTCGCCCACTGGCTACACAAACCACTTGAGGCTGCACTGTTACGTTTCGGAGAGATTAGACGTTCGACCGGGCAAAGCCCTTTTTTCCTCATTAAGGTCTTTTGATTCAGCCAATCAACCGTGTCATTGCTCATCAGAATTCAGACAAGTAATTAAAACATTTTAAACGAGCCTGTCCTGGATCCGTTCTCGCCCAAGCGCAATTCTTCGCCAGTGGTTGTGAAAAGAATCATTTTCTATTCATCTGTTTTCTTTTCTGCGAGTGCTGTGGCAAAACAAGCTAGGAGCATCAAAAAAAAAAAAAGAAAGTGAGAAGGTTGCAGCATGATAGACTGTTCATGCTTGGCTGAGATAGAGGGCGAACATGAGGCCTCAGGCTTTCCTGCTCTCCCTTGGCTGACATTATGTCTTCCTCCCTTGGGAGCATGTCGCTAGTCCATGGGGTTCTGGAGGAGTGGTAGGGCGTGGGGGGTGTTTAGGGTGCTGGCGCGTGTCAGGGGTGGACTCATTGTCAGGTCGACTTCCTTGCCCTCAAAATCAACCCCTTCGTTATCCCCCCACTCCGCGGGGGATTAGCAGGTTGTTTTGGTTGGAGGCCCTGAGGCCCATTCCACCATTATACCCATGATTTCTTAATGCAGCAAACCCCAGGGCAACGCATGGGGGGATGGTGGGTAACAGGGGCGTGGCGAGGTGAGACCTACCAGCATGTAATTGCTTCATGTAGAGATGGAAGCCTTTCTCTGCTGTGTGTCTTGCCCACAGAGATACACAAACTAGCATCACGTCACTAGAGAATCATTTAGCACATTTTAGGCTCCCTTGTGAATCAAACAGATCTGACAGTTCTCTGTTAATTTTTCAAATTCAGCAATCTAGTTTTATTTAAGCTGTTTAACAGCGCGCACATATATCTACATGGACGTGCGACTGTCTTGACTTGTTTGTTCATCACTAATTGACTTGGGTCAGCGAAGCAAATACCTCAACAAGAAAATGTTTCTTTTCTGCCGCGCTCATTCAGCAGTACTACTCCTGTTGCTTGTGTTATTAAAATGTATAGTTTTATTTTTTTCATAGGCTCATTGGTTTATGTGACGCATGAAAACCATATGCTATAATTGCCTGTCCACATTCACGTGGTTTTTGAGACAGGCTGTGGGTTGGGGGGATCTTAGCTGCATTTCCTTTGCAGTGGCAGTGTAGCATGCTCACAATAGGAAGATTGTGCATCATCTCCTAGATGCATGGTTGAGTGATTACCAGTTAACCAAAATGCATATAGTGATGTTAATGGCCATTATTTCAATTTGATTTGACATGAATTATTTGTCTCATTTGCAACTCTGTTGGCTTGTTTAATTATAGGTCATGTTCATCCAACCTGTAGGTCATTGGTTTTATCAGCAAAATAAGAAAATCAGAAAACGAGCAAATGTATGAGTTTGCATACACACCAAATGCTTTTTAATTCATGCATATATGTGAATGTTCATGCACATTATTATGTATCATCAAAAGTTACTTTAGCAATTTACAAAAGCATAATATTCCACATTATGCTTGTGTTAATGTTAGCATAATGTGAAATGTAAACTGTACTGATAAGGTAGTTTAAAGACGGACATCTGGACAAAAAAAGGCTGAATTAACAGACAATTGTGTACAAATTGTTCTGTGCAAAACTGAAATGCTTTGGTAATAAAACACGTATTACTGACCAAGGACTCACCCCACTTTATGAAACTCCATTATAATATTGCGAGCCAGCAATCAAACAAGAATTGAAAAAAATGCTTTGAGTGATGCCCTCAATTTTTAAAAAGAAATTGAAGGTCGATTGGGGTGATGACTGACATTTGCGGCGAAATAACAGAAAATTGAGTTAAAAATAATTCAATAATCAAGCGGAAAATTTTAGCACATTTCTGTTGTATAGGAGAAAATGGAGGGAGAAAAAAACGGAGTATTTTGTTATAAGTTAGAGTGGGGTTGGATGATGTGGCTGAAAAGGTTATCACGATATAAGCGTTTCATATCAGTCGATATTGATAATTGTCGTAAATAATTTTGTAATTTTGTAAATAATAATTTTGTTGTAAATATCCAAAATGCTGCCAAAGTAGTGGCATGACCTTTCCTGTTTTATCTCCACTCAACACCATTTAAAAAAAAAATGTTTAAACGGTTGTGAGGAACGGTGGTGAAACCTGAAACGGCTGCTGTGCAAGCTGTTGCTAGGTGACAGTGAGTTAGTTGACGCAGCCAACCTTGCTTAGCTTGACCGTGAAGAGTTTGAGCAATTAAATCCCTTCCCTCTGCCTACATCTCCCAGAATGCTGTGTGGTTCTATAGATATTGCCTGCCGTGTGTCTGTTGGGATATATTATTGATTTGTTGTCCAACCCTGAGTTAGCATTATCGCTATTACACAACTGGTTGCAACAGAGAATGAGAAAAGATGTAACTTTCAAAGTAAAAACTAGATTTGTTTTTCTAAAGATGAGGTAATGATTGTTTTATTTAATCATGTTTTTTTTCTTTTGCATTGAGTTGGCTGATGCCTACCTGTTTTTTTTTTTTTTTGCGAAGTACGTATCCCGCTATTTGCTCATAGTAGTCACTAGCATTTACATTTATTTGACAATTGGTCCCACACTGACTAGACTAGAACTCCAATGCTGATTTGTCAGATGGTTTATGACTGTGTGTGGAAAACACAGGCCCTACAAAAGCATTGCTTAATATGAAGTGATTTACATAATTTTATTTTTTTTTATTTTGCAAACTGTGATGCGCATTGATGTGAGACGCATCACTATGTGAACAGCTGTATTACGACTGACTTCAAACGCCTCATTGAAAGTATAGCCACAAGTAAACTCATTGGAGCTTCATTACATTTTTTTTAAACAGAAAAATCTCTCATCTGGGTTGGAAAATGGGTACACTAAAGTAGGTGGACGTTATCAGTTGTAGAAAACAAACATCATTTGGTTAGCATCCCTGAATAGACGTGCCACTTTTGATTTCGTTTGGTTTTGCCAAGCAGCTTGAAAGGCGAAACTGGCGGAAGTTCTCTTTCCTCAATATCAGTCTGTGATTTCTGTGTCAGAGATGTTAATGGGACGTGTCCTATTAGGAATTCAACCATTTAACTGATCAGTAGCACCCCTGCAGCGGAGGCAATGGAGGCATGTGCTACATGTTTGTGTATTTGCTGTTTGTGTGGGCCGAGGGAAGAATGACAGGCATGCCTCCCTTCATAAATGAAGAGCGGCTGCCAGTGGCAATCACTATGAGTGGCAGGTTGAGAGGAGCTGTTTATGCATGCAGAAACACTCGCTTTTAATTTTCTCATTTGGGGCACAAGACTCGTTTCCTGGACTGGCATCAGTTTTGGCTCGAATGCGTTTGTTTTTTTTTCAGGCATCCATGCATTGATCATGGAGGAAGTGGTCATTGATTTGGAGTAACCCAAAGTGCTAATGTGACCTCAAAGCACCATTTGAAACCTCATTTGGTGATAGCTACACGTACCTACAGTCTTTTTTTTTTTTTTTTTCACTGAAACGAATGAGTTAGTTTCATTGCTAACATACTAATAAAAGGAGTTCAGTCTCAGGGCTTTTGGAAAACAGACTCAGGCCTTGTGAGTCAACTAACGTTTGAATAGATTTATCTTTACAGTCTTCTCAAGACTTTTTCTTATTTCTGCCTTTTGTCAACCCTATTTTTTCTTTCCATTTATGTCCACTGAAAATATAAGAAAGTTCTTTAGCAATGACCTTTTCTGACTTAACCTTGTTGTAAGGACTTGGTGAGTCTCTCCAGGACGACCTTCAAATAAGCAATACACCCGGTGACTGTATAAACCCTCACATTGCCATATTATAAAATTTCTCTATTAGAAATATCACTTCATCAAATTAGCGTAAATAATTTCAGTTTCTCAATTCAGTAGCTGAAATGGTTCACCTTTTTGAAGAGCTTCTGATGAACAGAGTTGGACGTATGAACCCAACAAAATCTGGATCTTGGTTCTCAAGTGTATTATAGATCGGACCCCTTGTGAATTTACGAGCTGTGGTCAGAGTGAACTCCAGGATTGGTGTAGATGTGGGAGATGGAGGAAGAAAGGGAGACGAAAGCCGGTTACGACCTTGGCTGGGAGTTCACCGAGCAGTGGCGTCTGAATTTCCCTCCGAAGTCTGCTCTGATGTTTTTTTTTTTTTTTTTTTAGTGTCTCAATTAAATAGAAATCGCATTGTATTTCTCCTTTGCTCATCGGCTTTCTTTTCCCTCATGTTTTCTCTCACCTCCTCTCTCTGGTTCGTTCTCGTAGGGTGAGCTCTTTACAGAGACAGCAGGTCGCACTGTGATGACCCCATCTCTTACCCCTCCCCCCGCCTCTATTTCCTTAGCTTCTGCTCACCCGTTCCTGTTCTGTCTGGATTTTTCTTCCCTTTCTCTTCGTAGCCACTTCTCAGGGTCCATGCTGCTGTCTTTTTTTTTCCTCCCACCTTTATCTCTCTTCCACATACATCGTTTTTCTCACCCCCTCCCTGCTCTCAATCCATACTCACCTGTCCTAGAAATCCCCTGATGCACTGTGTGTGTATGCTTCATATGCGAATTTGCGCACTCTGTTTTGCACGCGTGTGTTCACGTTGGCCTCAGCAGACTACATGCCTGAAGATGATAAAACACCGTAGATACCCCCCTTTGGCTTTGGAGTAAAGCTGTAGATACAGAAGATCTTCCACATCCTGAAATAAATTCTCAGTTGAGTTTTGAAAATAACCACGGATGTAAATTTAGGACATTTGATGTCTGAAGTGTATATTCATATATTTTTGTGTAGTAACGCAGTTGGATGGACTGAAGAGCAGAGTCTCCAACGCTATTAGCTTTGACTTCACTTTCACAAGAAATCTTGTTTCACCTCTACAATGCTTGATAGATTGCTTTATATTTTCACTGAGTTGCGTGTGTATGTGTGTGTGTGTGTGGCATGTATAGGTTTCAATCTAATCAAGTCCGTTCCTTTATTGGCGCGCCCTTCTTTCTGAATTTGGTTTCAAAAGCTGCTGATCTCATAACACCTTGGCATTTATGTTTCGTAGTTTATTACACCTGTCAATCAATGTGCAAATATTGTTGTGCTAGCCTTCCCATCTGCCTATTGAGGTTCTTTGCATTAGCATCTCTTGTGTCCTGTGTCCATATGGTATAACATTGCATACTTAGTCGTAGGATTGACCATGAAAGTCTCTCCCAGACTGCAGGTATGTAATATGACTGTGTATTGACTGCGGGCTCTGTGACATTGATCGATTGTAGACCCCTCTCTGTCCTCCCTGAGATTGAACTGTTTTCACGTCTCCACCGCTCCCTCCGCTTCTCTGCAAAGATCACAGTGGGGAGGATCAGCTGCAGCTTTGCCGATAACTCTCAGACCTCGGCTTCTGTGGGCAGCGTTGTTACCCGCTATGTGTGTTTTCTACAGCACTTCTTCATGTACCTCTGATATCGTTCAATTGCCACCACATTTGCACTTTGCCCACCATGTAGGTCTGTACATGCGAGCTGTTTGTTTCCTGCTCCTCGTGAGCTGGTGGTCTGGCCTGTCAACGAGTCAACCTGCTACAAGTGATGGGCTGGCGCGCTGCCTGTCCCCAATACTCTTGTTGCCTCCCCCTCATTTCCCGCCACTGACCAGGCAGAAATGCCACTTTGACATCAGGCTGGCTTCATAAAGGCTTTATATATATATATATATATATATATATATATATATATATATATATATATATATATATATATTGCTTCACTTTGTTGTAGATGCCCTTTTTCACCTAGTTTAAGAAACCCATTTGTTAAATTGACAGCAAGATTGATTCGCAGATTGAAACTGACTTGCACTAAGCAGGTTATTGGACAAATGACTGCTTTGGTTGTTTTCTTTTTGTTCTTTGTTTAGATGCAACATTTGGATTCAATACTGTGAAACGAGATTTCCTCCACTAAAAGTCAGCCGGCAGCTCTATGACTGACTGCCTCCTCTCATTTGAACAGTTCCCATAAATTCCTAAATAAATCGTGTGGGTGTAAAGCATTATTGCCTCAGAGAGTCTGTTTAATTCATCAGGTTTACTAAACCCCCAACTGTGACCCAGTTCACTTTTTACATCTCTTCCCATCAGCCTTCATCAGGGACTCTTACTATTTGGAACATTTATCCACATCAGAGGAGAAGCTCTCCAACCACACAGACGGAAAGCGAGTTTTTAGTTAAAGGGTTTAAATTAATAACGGTCGATGGTAATAATGAAGAAACGCCGACAAATTTGAGCTACTGGTTTGTCTGTAGGGGAAAACCACGAGTCATTTCCTGTCTATCATTCTCGATTTAACGGGGGCCTGTTCAGTATTCTTCCAACAACAGCAAATGTTGGCATTGGGGTGTGTGTGTGTGTGTGTGTGTGTGTGTGTGTGTGTGTGTGTGTGTGTATAGAGGGGGGGTGCAGGGTGGCTTTGTTTGTGTTCCTATTTTGGAAGTTGCACAAGAAGGTTTCTTTTGTTGGTTCAGAAGGTCTAGTGTTCTTCTGGCATTTAACCCTTCCAGCTGTAGACTATTTTTGAACCTTTCTCCCGAAAAACATCCTTAGTTTACATAGCGATGAACAAATTTGTCAGCTGGTCTCGTTAGAAGCGTAGCAATCCAAAAGTCTGACGCCGATTCTTTTCATTTGCGGCCTGAGCTGCCAATTCTAGCGTGGGTCAATTTGAGGTTTCCTTTTAAGGCGCTCATAACAAAGAAAACTCTACTTGTGCAAACCTTGCTCAAGAGTGAAGTGCTTTGCTTGCAAAAAAAAACCCCAGCAAATATGAAAAGTGTAACAAAATTTGAACTGTTTTGATATAGCAGCATTTTATTTATTTTTAATATAAAGTGAATTAAAGAACAGTTGGATTGACTTGTATGTGCTGATCATTATTCTGAGCCCATTAATGAAAGTTAACCCCACTTATATCACTTGTAAATTAATGGATGCATAAATAGTCTTGGGACGGATCCTCGACTTTTTGCCTCTTTTCCATTTTCGCCTTTTGCAGTTTTCAACCTGACTTATTTTTTTCTTTTCTTTTTGGATTTAGGATATTTTAGATCAATGGAAAAGCCCCTTTGTACCCACAGTAAACATGTCCCTAAATGTGTGTATTTTATAGTTCTGTATGTTTGAAATGCCTGAAAAACAAAATTTCCCCTTGGGAACTGAATAATTCATCCATTCATACCCACATTAGAGACATTTTGTATTCACCTCAGGGTTTTTTTGTTAGTTTTTTTTTTTACCCAATTTGATGATGAATGCCTTATAGTTTCTCCATTTATTTTATTGATTGTCTTCTTCCTGGAAATGTTTTGGGATTCCAATAAAAAAAAATTTCCCAACTACTAGAGAAAATGTAAACACACATAAAGTGTCATATTTACATATTTTTGGCATTATCTATCCCCACAACTCCATAAACAAATGGTAATTGCTGGCTTGTTGCTGTCAAAGAGGCACACTCACCTGGGGCAGGTTCATATTTTCATCTGTAGATGAGTCTGTGTTACTTCAACAAATTGAAGCAACAAGGCTTGATAAATTTTAGATATCATAATCATAGATATCAGTTTTTCTTTTCTTTTTTTAATTAGAAAGTCAATACGTTATTAATACCTTTTGGGAAAACCTGACCACTGACTCGCCAGAACCGCAGGTTCATTATTATACATTCACTTAGTTAATATACCAAGTAATTATTAACATCGTGTCACTAAAAGACCAAACTCCAGGTTCGTAGTTTGATTATTTTTATCTTTATGTTTTGGTCACAAACTAAATCCAGTTAAAATTTTTCCAAGACTAGTGAAACTTTTTGACTCGGGTTGTAATTGGATCAGTGCAGACTGTGTTCCCAAACAAGACTCCACTTTTTACGTTTTCTATTTGAGGGAGTGAAGAAAATGTCATTTTATTCGTACTACTGTTATTGAAGGTCAGATAATGGCAAAGATGCGTCCGAGCTTCACACCCACACACATGTGGGTGTGAAGCATGGCTAAATCACATGCAGTATGTAATTGTCTTACAGTAATACACATGAATGCAATGCTTTTTTTTATCCTATCACAATAAAATGCAACCATATGTCAAAACTAAAATGTATGTTTGTTCAAAAGAAGCTTGGTGAATCTTGCATTTAGAAGCCCTTCTGTTTTGACATTGAACTCTTCCGGTTTTACTCATTTGGCAGGATAATACTTGGAAAGGCATTCTGGATCTTCCTGCTTCCAGCTGGCTCAATATCCTCCAACTCAACACTAACTTCATTTCTAAATCTTTTAAAAAAAAAAAAAAAAAAAAAAAAAGTCACTTTCTGTAGTGGCTTCTATGTTCAACCTGTTCTTCATTTTCCCATGATGCAGAGTTGCTGATTTGAGACCAGATTAACATCGATTATCAACATGTTGCTTGTGAAATTATCCAAGACGCTGATTTTGATTGTTGTCCAACTCATTGATCTGTTAATGTCCTATTTGCCTTCTCATTTTAAACTTTAGCCAGTAAAGAGTTCATTTAAAAAAAAAAAAAAGCCTTTGTCAGCACTTCTTTAGCCAATAATAATCCGGCTAAAGAATTGAGAAATCCTGGCTGGAACATTTCGATTTTGATTCTGAACACACATTCTTGGCTTGTATGCATTTTTCCATCCATCTTGACCACCTTGTGCGAGTGGCTAGAGTGGGTAGAGAGATTAGCTAAATACTACAAATGCCATTTGTTTGATCATTTATTTATTTGCAATTTGAGATTTTATGACAAACTTATTGAATTTTGCACAGAGAATGTTTGAGCAAATGCTTGACTTTTCTCTGAAACAGGTGCAAGGAAAGTTATTAAAGCAGATTGGGTAATCTTGTTCATAGCTCAAAAGGATTGGTGATTAATACCAGATCAAGATGTAGTTCTGTTTATCTTCTAAGAAAGGGGGAAAGGGGGATGGAGTCCTTCTGATTAAGATGAAATCCTACTATGTGCTGCTGTACAAGTCAGTCTTCTGTGAAAATATTTCTGTAGTTTTAATCTCCTTGCAACCATAAAGCTGGATTTAATGTTGCTACAGGCACTGGTATCAGTTCCTTTGCTTCCTGAACGGGTTTGCCAAAAAACATGTTTTGATTGGCTGATCTTGCCCCACTGTTGGCCAGAAGCTTAAAAACTCCCTCTGAATATCCACCTGGTGTCCCACCCCCCCCTTGTCTCCCCACTCCAGTTGCACCCTCCGGGGAAGGAGTGTGAAGAAACTATAAGCGGAAAGTAGCGCAGCAACTGAAATGGATCCCCTTTGTGTGGGTGCAAAAGGAGGAAATGTGAAGGAAACCCCCCACTGTGGGAGTCTTTGTGCATGGAATGGCAGCACTTGGATTTGGGTGATGACGGAGGATGGACAATCCAAGCAGCTGGTTCAGTACTCCAGAGGAGCTGATGGAGGCAAAAACGTATTTTTCGTACACAACATGAGCTTCAACTAGAATCCAGATGACTTCCATTATTGTTGTTGGTTGTGTGTGCGTTTCGCTCCCAAGGACGTTTCAATTTTAAAATAGCATTATATCGTTTCCCCTGCAGTAATCTCCCGAGTAAATGGATCAATAGTGGAAATCTCTTTCTAGATCATGTGTCACCCTGGCTATTTATTAGCAACCTAATGACCTATCAGTGGTCTCATTGCATCTTTAATGCTCATCACAGAGACCAGTATTATATTCCAGCCCTGCAGGACTTCCAGCATACTCTGTCTTTTTGAAGAGGGATGCTTTTGTTCTCTTATTGTAACGTAAAAGACTGGCTGAAGAGTGTCTCTTGCTTTTGTAAATTGAATCCTTACTTCTTGATTTAGTCTCCAAAGCACTTACTGGTGCAGTTTTATGCTCGAGAAGTTGGGTGTGCTTGCAGATCCATCACCCTTAAAAATCTTTAGAAGAAGCAAGCACATTCTCTACAGCCAAGATGCATGCTTAAGCGGATGCCCATGTTCAAGGGGAACAGAGCATTGTCTTCCTTCCTGTCTTTCTCTCACTTCAGTCTGGCCAGTCTGCGTTGCTGCGCTGTGCTGACATAATGACTATGGGAGTGCTAAAAATACCAATGCACAAATGGAGCATGTGTCACTGCTCATATCTGTGACATATGCTGCATGACGGGTGCTGATGCTGCTGTCATGTCTTCAAGCGGCAATTGAACGTTTGGGCGTGTAGCTGAAATGAGACGATCGGGTTGTAACTCAAAAGTCTACGGGTAGAGAGAGAGGGATGTGGGTCACTCATCGGCGCCCTGTTCTCCGGCTTGGCCCGAGTTCAAAGGTTAGTGTAGTAATGGAGGTGATTGAACGGCTATGTACCGTGCCATTGATTTTTGCAGGGTAATATTTCCAGACACCATCAGTGCTGATGCGTCACCCATAAACTCATCCCAGTACTTCAGCTGGACAGCAGCCATAATCCTCTTTGCACTGGCTGCCCTAATGCACATGTAACCTTACCATCACCACCTAGGAATACAGATTTGACAGTAGTCTGCTTTTTTTGTTTTTGTTTTATGTTTATAGTAAGCAAAATTACACATACAATACCATTTGTAGATGGGATAATTGATAATAAATGGATCCTTCTTGAGTCTGAAAATCGTCCTGCAGAAAAATTAAATCTCCTTGAATTTAAATCACCAATCTGCAACTTTTTAATCAAGCATCTTTTACGTCAGTACAGTTTGGCACACGTGTCATTTTCCACACTCGTATAATGGATGAGGGATTATGTCTTTCTCAGACTTAAGCTAAATTCTTGCATTGTGTGTTTGCACCATAAAGCTTCATTTAGAGACCAGTCAACAAAATGTTTCTAAGGCAAAGTTTGAAATCTCATTTCACATCCACTGCCTTTTAAAAGCATGTTGTCCTCCTATTTTCAAGAATAGTCAACTAATTGGCTATATTCCTCTGAGCACTGGTTGATGATTTGTGAGACAGCAGTGCTCCTGTGCCAGAGTTTATCTCTTTGACCTCAGTCAGTTGCTGTCCTTATTTAACCCAGAAACGTATGCCTGAGATGTAACTGCTTTGTTTCTTTTATGCTGTTTGAATGATAGTCAGGCTTGGTCAGCCGTTTGTTTTTAGTGGTTAGAGCTATTTAATAAACCCCAGCAGCTTCACAGCCACATTCAGATCCAAGCAAATGTCGTCTTTTCATTTTGCACTTTTCAACCCCATTTAAATGTTGCAAAGGAGAATTGTAAAGCAGTCCTTGAATGTTGGTGAGACAGTTCTGTGGGGCGGCAGTCGGAGTCTTTTTTTTTTTTTGCAAATGATTATCGTGTAATATTACTGACTAACTTGTCTAACGAGGAAACAGTTTTTTTGCTTGAGCACTGGTTAATCCTTCAGTAGACAGTAGTGATTTAATGTCAGGCAAATTTATTATGAGAATCTGTAGAAAGAGAGCTTGATTCTGATTGGCTAAATATTCTGAATTCAGAAAGCTGTGTAAAATAATGTGTGGCCATCTTGTATGGATGCCCTTTATGCAGAGCTCAGCCAGGTCATTCATCATCTGACTGCACTTTGGGAACCTTTGGTACCTTTGGCGAATTATATTTCTAAGGGAGCAATTAAAGCTGAAATTTACCAGTGGCAACTTTTAATATAGGGTCTTTCAAATTATTTACATCCCCCAAGCTTTGGGTTTCCTCTTTTAGAGGCTGCTTGACGAGGAAAACGAAGAAAGTTAGGGCAGAGATAAACTGCGACAAGATGTGAAGCGATACGGGTAATCTGGAGCCAGTGAGGCAGAGAGAATGTGAGGGTTGATGGGCTGTCAGCTGTCAGTCTGCATGGACCTTCTCCTCAGAGATGCACCACTGATGCTGGCCAAGCACCATGCCGGTGGGTCTCTATTGACCCCTCGCTGTGCTTAAGTAACTCTCCCTGACGCTCATTAGCATCTTTAGAAATCTCAACTCTCCCTCAGGGAGTGTTGGGGATTGAACCAGCACACAAATGAGGCTACCTATCTAGTTTGTATATAGCCGTGTTCATCTGTAACTGTGGGAGGAGAAATACAAAGATGGAAATTAATCACCCTCCCCGTTCTCTCATCTCTAGTTTCCCTTCAAGTTCAGCGGGGCCCCTGCCGACTTTTTAACTAGTTCTGTTTAATTACTGACAGCTTTAGAGGATGCACATGACTGATGCTGACCTAAATCAGAAAACTGGGGCATTTTCTCCTCATCGTCCCACTCTCTTACTTTCTTACTCTACTCTATTGATTCCATCTGTGTGGACCCGCGCGTGAGCAAATTAGCGAAGCAGGGCCATCGGTTTGACACCCTGACCCTCCGGGTGCCGCTGTCGGGCTTGCCCCCTGTCCCCTTTTTGCCTTGTATCTGTGTCTTTGGCCACAGCTACTTCTGCTGCCCAATTTATTCTAAAGGATGTGAGGGGGGAATTGGGATTCTCCTTCGTTTGAGATCCCTGACAGGGACGAGAGCCATTATGGAGCAAATTGGAGAGCAGCCTCGTGGTCCACACTTGTGTGTTAGCGTTAATGGATGAGATCAAGGGAAAGTGTGAAGCAGCTCCATTGAGTAAAAGGAAAATTCAAAGCAAACAGAGATTTTTTTCTTTGTGTGTGTGTGTGTGTGTGTGTGTGTGTGTGTGGGTGGCAGTCGGATATTGCTTAATTATTCTCCATGTTGAGGGACTGTTCAAGAGGAGCATCTCCCCTGTGTGGTTCTCAATCACCATTGCTCTTAGCATTGTTGCATCCTACGTGGTTTGCTTTGACAACCACAGCTACTCCTCTGCTGGCCTTTTTTTTTTTTTGTCCCCGTTTCCCATTTATCCGAATTCAAAATTCCACAGGCTCTTTCAGGAATAATCCCCTCTTGATCCACCTGTGGCATTCAGGCAGCCAGGGAAAAATGGTCTTGATGACAGCTGAGCCCCTCAGCCTCACAGGAATGTTTAACCACGTGTGCGCGCGCAAACATACACTCACACAGGCCATACAGTCACTCACAGTGCGTGGTTTAGTGGGCATTTCATTTTAAAGGTCGCCACTGTATGAATCAGCTGCAAGCATCCACCCGCCCATGTTGGCTAAATTACTCTTGTTTACATCGGCAGATACAAAGAGTCTGCTCTCTTCTTTTTACTATTTATATAATCCCTGTAGTTTGAGGAGAGATGACTAAAGAACTTTAGAGGAAGGATATTTTCCATTATCACCAATTTGACATTTTGGAAACAAGAGATTTGTGCTTAATGGTTTGTTTGCGCTCTATTTTTAAGTCGGAAACTATGAGCAACTTGGTTGTGAAATAGATCTTTTTTTTCTTGTTTTCTTTTTGCAGAGTTGGTGTAAAATTAGTGTTTGGTACATTTTTGAAACACCTACAACGCAGGATGTCTCAGGTTCCTTGCCTCCCACATATGCTGCGTCACTAGAGAATGCTTGATTTCACCCTTTTTTCTTTTTTTTTTGTTTTTTAAGTTTTCAGCATGACCTTCTTCTCCATGATAGGAAAGAATGTGAAGCAGTTCCCCTCATAGTAACAGACACTCCCACTTCCAGCTCATCCGTTTTCCACGTCTCATGGCTCATGGAAAGCAGGATGCGTATCACATGGGAGACGCGCGCTTTATTTTTATTCCGAGGCTCGGGTTCGGTGGCAGATCCCGCTCTCGTCGTGTTTTCGGCTCGGTCATGCCTCACCGCTGTTGCTGTCGTGTCGCCGTCAGCTCGGCTCTTTTGTCGCCAGCCTCTCACATGGTCGCCTCTGCTCTTCCTACCCCACTGAGCTTTGTGGGTCTTGTGGCTGAGCTTTCAGATTTTTTTTTTAGCCTCGTTGCCTGAAGCTCAGTGGTGCACACTGTTGAATGCCTTTTTTGTTCGGTAGGCTTTTAGGATTATTAACTGTAAGTGCGACAATTTTAAGTTGTTATCAGGGAGTGGTGGGGGGAGTAATTCTGCTAGTAAACTTTAAAAGTTAAAACCAGAGTTTCCTCGTTTCTTAATGAGAAGTTGTAAAGATGTTTATGGAGTCTCTGTCCAGCTAGTTCTCTCTTTTCTTTATTTTTCATCTACATTAGAACAGCTTAAGGATTCACTTTAGGCTTCAAATCAAGCTGACCTTTTCCTCTCAATAGGAACAGAACAGGTCTTATTATGAATCAGTGACTGGCAGCCGTAGTTGGTAATAAGGTACGCTTCAGTGGCTTGTATTTGTGTAGCACCTGCCATCTGTGTGTCCTTGAGAGAGCCCACTAAGTGTGTGTGTGTGTGTGTGTGTGTGTGTGTGTGCGTGTGTGTGTGCGTGTGTGTGTGCGCGTCAAATCTTGGGAAGTATCTTCAATTGCCTCAGCTTTGACCGTCTCCCGGTGCCCAGTCTCTTCTTTTGGAAACACATTGTTCGTCTAGCGCATGCCTCCCTTTCCCCTCTCTGATTCTTCCCATGTCTTGACCTCAAAAGCCAAATCCAAACATCCAAGTTCGGAACCTGCGCCAGACGGCCCCTGCAGCTAATCACAGATGAAGGACACTGTGGTCTTTTCATTCACTCTCATGCTTTTCATGCACTCCCTGCTGACTAGTACCACTCACTCTTGTTTCGTCTGTTATACAGTCTTTCTGTCTCCACTCGTCACAGGCTCCCCTTGTTTTATTTTCTCAGGGGGGAATTGAATAAAAGGCTTCTGGGGCAGCGTTTTATTTGGATGTATAGCCTGGTCTCTCCGATGCATTTGGGTCAGAAGACCAGCGGAAGCCAGCCTGTTTATGTCCACTTCAGCTTTATGTTTTTTGGGGCCTAATAAGACTCAGAGGAGTTGGGAGAAATGAAATCTGTTCGTAACCTCATCGTTAAGCACAGTGTTATTAATTTATTTTTGTTTTGGTCCTTGTAGGCAAGCCGTACCAGGTTTTTAAAAAGTTTATCCTTTGAGTCAGCTTGCAGAACGACGGCTATTACATTTTCTCTGTTTTTTTTTTTTTTTTAAAAGGACAAAGTTGTCTCGCTAGATAACTTTTTGTTTGTATCTGATACAGACAGTCATGACATAAAGACTAATACCCTGTCATAGTATTAGACATGTCCTTTCTGTTTCGACAATGTAGGGAATGTGGAAACTATAGGATAATAATACTCTGGCATTGCCTCGCAAAAGTTGGATTAGAAGCTGAGCCGGGCTCTAATTACCCAATAGCGATGTGACCGAATCTCATGCAGTCTTCCGAAGACGGCCCCATCAGTGCAGATGAATCACCTCAGCCAAACTGAAAGTGAAACTGACATCATAACCTACTTTCGGAATAATTTGGATTAGAGATATTTATTGCATACGTTCACATATAAAATGAACAAAAAGAGACTGCAATCTCCTGAAAAGTAAATGCAACATGAAAGTAAAACATATCCCTATTTTCTTTTCTCTGCTAGCTTAAAGGTACGACGCAGGGTGGGTATTAAAGTAGGGCTAAGATGAGCAACTGAGTATAGGCATTTCACTTTTTTCATATCATGCCTTAAAACTTCTGTATTAGCCTCTTTTCTGGTAGTCTATTAGTGGTAGCATTCTCTAAGTAGTCAACTTTGAACTCTGTATCGACCATTTGATCCACTGCCAACCCCTCCTTTGTTTGTGCAGCCACTACCCCTTTATGCCACATGTATGTTTTAGTTCTGTATGTTTGCCTGCCTTGAGTTTGGCCTTGCAGAAGCACTATATACCCCCACAGGAAATATGTCAACACTATCTGCAGCGTAGACCTTTGATGACTGACCTTTTTGATGCCTCGGGCATTAAGCGCACTTTGACACTCTGAGATATCACACTGCATGCTGTGGGCACATGCGCATTGGCGAAACAGTGACTTGGTATGTGAAACTTTTCTAAAAATCACTCTGTGCCACTTCACCGAAATAAGGAAGCAACATCTGTTTTCATTTCCTCGCTGACCTTCTTTAGCATAGCTGGAGCGTAAAGACTGTAAATGCATTACTGTCCTTTTTACTACCACACAACAAAGATAAAATTACCTTTCATTTTGGCTTGGAACACTGAGCAGGCAAATGCTTTTCATCTGACTTTTCTGAGAGCTTGTGTTTTGGCTTTTGTCCTATTAAAAGCTCTGTCGGTTGTGCACTGTGACAGTGCAGTAGCTGAGACATCTCACATTTAGAATATCAAGTTAGGTGTAATGTCCTGTACAACTTTTCCCGGAACTGTTGTATAAGTAGCACTACACTTTTCTCATGCAAGCCGTTGTGCTTAAACGATATACGTTGGCTATATGCAGGTGTTTTTAGGGAGTTGTGGCTTCTAATGAGAAGAAGCACCATCTGTCTCATGAGTTGAGACTACCAAGTCATGATGGCAGGGCATTAATGCTCCATTTCCTGCTGTGTGTAAATGAGAACCGAGCTGCCCGGAGCAAAAACTTCTCCAGGGTTAAAAATAATTTTTTAAAAATCAAAATGTAAGAATGATTCATGGTTTACATTACTAATTTAGAGAGCACAGGTGTAAATTTTTCAGCACTAGTCCAGAGGATATGTGCACAGAAAATACACAGGTGTTTCAAACTAACCTTTTAGAATAGTGAAAGTGGGTTCAGATTGAAATATATTGAGCAGTTAACTCAGGAAAAAAGACTTTTGTGTTCATGTTTTATTAGCTAAGGTTCGGCATAGCATATGTAGTTTATTTGAAGTGAAACGAAGAAAAAGAAGAAGTTGGGATTAATGGCTGTTGATATAGTCATTGAAATATTCAGCATCAGTTTTAGAAATGCATGTTTTCCTGGGCTGCTGTTGCTACAAAGTATTGGCTCGGTGAGGCCAAGCGCAATAACAGGCACTAAACCTGTCAGGCTCATTCGCATAATCTTGTACGGTTGGTGATATCTTAGCTTCAAGTTCAAAAGTCAAATTGTTGTGTCTTTTCTATTTCTCCTCAAGTGACTATCCACTTTAGAAAGGTTAAAATCTGATTCTCTTTTTAAAAATGAACCCTAATCCTTTTATATCTCTCCATCCTTATGACCCTGTCTCATTCTGTTGCTTCTCAGTGATTGATTTGGACTCGTTTTATCCCTCATCTCTTCCCCCGCTGGCCCCCACGGTCAGCATGAACATTCTGTACGGCTGACAGGGACTATCTCCTCTCCTCTCAGGCTGACACACTGCACAGGAGGCACACAAAGTGTAGCGAGGAAGACACAAAAACCTGACAGCTACTTATTTCTTCTGCCTTCCTCCCTTTGCTTTGATCTGCTGTGCTTCTGTTTTTCAGTTACTGGCTTTCAACCTCTCTCTTCCTCCAGTTCTCTCGCTTTATTTGTCACCCGTGCCTTTTTGCAGCCTTAATACATCCTCTCTGTCTTGTACTCTCTTTCCGCCTCCCTGCTCAGCTCAAATCTCAGAAGTGATTGTGGACATAGGCGATGTCCCCCTCTTGACGGGCACAGAATAAAATCCGAATCAGCATACTGTCATTGAATTGAAAAAGCGTCGACAGCTTTACTTCAGTCTGACAATCTGCTATTGCTTTTTTTTTAAGAGCAAGAGGAGAAGGAGGTAAAAGGGCTCAAAAATTAAAAGATATCTTGGTTATCTTTTCTCTAAATATATCATAATGGTCATATATTGTCTTTGGTTTAGAGAGCAACAAACCGAACTACAGACTTAGCTCATGAATTATGATTTTTGTCCTTCAACCTAAGACCTTTGATTGAAATTACAGATATTTGCATTGGGTAACCAAAGTTTAAGGTCACCCTACTTTGAAGCTGCAAACTGTTTAACCTAAATTAAAACTATCATTTGGCACAATTTTATTTGAAGACCTTCGGATCAACAAAAAAAAGTTCAATTCCTTACTCAATTTTATCAAAGTTTAAGAACCTCCAGTCAACATTGTTTGCACCAGTTTCCCTCATAAACCCAGATTGATTGACTTTTATCTCGAGGCCGTGCCTTCTTTCCTTCTTATAAATGCTAAATTCTCGAGGTCTACCTGACTGCTGTTCCACTAAATTCAATTGAGTTCATTTTAGAAATACTTCATGAAAACCAAAGGCAAATTAGAGTTTTTTTTTGTTTTTTTTTTCAGTAACTCACTGCGTCTTAGTGTATTCAGAAACTAATTATAGGTTGTTGTAGGTTTGCTGGAGCATAACTTTAATAAAACAAGGGTATATTTTAGCTCTGTAAGACGATCTCGAGGCACTACATCTAAAACGGCTCCATCTTTTTTTTTTTTTTTTCTGTTGAAGTTTCTGTTGACTTGTTCAATCAAGTGTGACTATGGTACAGTTAGCTTTCCCAGATAAAAACCCGTGTACATCAGGTTTGATTACCTGGATGTTTGTGTTACGCAGAGCAGGAAGGAAGAATACAAGAAACTTCCAAATCTTTTAAACCATTCACCTGGTCGTATTGGTGGTAATGAAAGCAGCAAACAGAGAAAACCACAAATAGCTTACAGTTAGCTTGCCAGCGAAGCTAAAGCTAGCTTACTGTCTGCTCTAAATGAAGTTGTTTCCAGTTTTTTTTCTTTCTCTGTCAAACAGAATTTTAGAATCTCAAGTTCATTTATCATGTAGCACTTTGAAATTGAAGCACAAAGTGCATTACAGATAAGTACCCCGACAAATCACACCTGATCTGCATATATGGCAAAGTCTTGCTCTAAATCATGTATATTTGATTTACCCTCTTCAGAAAGTGCTTACTTTCCCGTTATTAATGCTTTTGCTCCATATTTCCTTGAAACAGGAATGGTAAATAAAACAAGAAAATTAGTTTGTTTCATCACTTATCCTGATGAACTTGAATTTGGACTACTATTTGAACTGCTGGAACACAATGGGATTAAACAAAAAAAATCAAGCGGGTTATTGTGTTTCTTTTTCTGCCTCCTCGTCCTTGATGGTTGTTTGCTTGTACCGGTACGTCAGCATAATGTGACTTCAAGGCCCTTTTCATTCTGCTGCCGAATGAAAGCACGCAATCAAATGGGCCACATTCATCAGCTTTTGACTAAGAATGCGCCTGAAAGTTTAAAGAGGTCCACAAAAGCTGCAGACTGTGATGTGTATTGTTAAAGGCTGCATGCTTTTTTTTCTTTTTTTTTTTTCTAGTTTCAAGTTTCTGTGTTCATGTTCTGTTTCTGCCGCAGCAAAACTACATAATTTGTCATAATTGGATTCAAGAGTGCCTGAAATGCAGATGGAGGTCAGCCGCGCCGCCTCCTCCCTCGAAAGAGAGTGGGGAGGGAATGCTTCGGCGGTAGACGATAGCAAAGGAAGGAAGTGGAGGGTGCAGCACATTCAGAAAGTTACAAACCGATGCAGTTTCGTGCGACACTCCCAGTTCTAACGGTTGCACCTGAGGGAGGAGAGGCAGATGTTCCTCAGCCCGCCTGACGCTCACATCTGCTGGCAGGCTTTCTATTATCCATCTGTGGCCCTTTCACGACCCCGTCAACCGTTCTCGGCAGCATCTTTGTTTCCTAAATCTCTTGGTTTGAGCCGTTTTCCCCATCAGCCGCACTAACAAGCTTAAATTACCTGCTCCTCCCTGCATATATTTGCATTTCTTTGCCTTCTCTCCACAAGGTTGCTTGAGCTTATCTGCTGAAAATCAACAGCGTGAGGGAGTAGAGGATAGAAAATGCCTGTTGTGTTCAATGAGTTTGGGTGGTATAAATCATTAATGATGGTTAGACTTCCTCACATTGTTCTCGTCTTATTAGCGGTGCACCAATGTGATTTCTGTGGCTGATTTGAGACACTTTCCTCAGATTATAAATATACTTCACAGGAAACCTTGACTCTGTTTGTAAAAAAAAACACACATAACCAACACTAATGTGCCAATACACACAGTGTTGTGCGTGGTCCCATCAGCAAAACAACCTCTCTACAAAGAGTTCCTTTTGTAGATACTTTTTAACATCTTTAAACTCGTGTAGTATTTTTGCTTGGCGGCTGTTTTTCATGTCACCTCTCCAAGAAGTTGCCACAGTTAGCTAATCGCTGTTTCTGATGTTGCCA
Source organism: Poecilia latipinna (assembly GCF_001443285.1). Taxonomy (NCBI): domain Eukaryota; kingdom Metazoa; phylum Chordata; class Actinopteri; order Cyprinodontiformes; family Poeciliidae; genus Poecilia; species Poecilia latipinna. The sequence continues at coordinate 214,918 of NW_015113592.1, read as the reverse complement.
ATTTGGATTTTCCAAAGAAATTGTGACGTACAAACTGCAACAAAAATAGCCCAACAGAATTTTTTTTTTCTATTCTATTCTACTGTAAGTTGTGCAACAGCTTGCAACGTAGTTGTGTGCGTCTGAGTGGGTTGGAAAGGATAAAATGTTGCAATAATCTCCATAAAGAGAATGTTTATTGAGGAAATGTGCAGAGCGGGACTCCAGCAACAAACATTTAGCTGCAACTTCCTCAAACGGAGGTAGAAATTTATTGCTTCTCTGTCTTCAGGGTTGAGTTCAGGTGAAATCTGACCTGGTTTGACTCCCGTCCAACCCGACACAGCAGGGCCTTCTGACGGACTTGCTAGCTATTTGTGAGGTTTCATAGATTTTTTTTTTTTTAATTTTAGAAAATTAGAAGAATTTCTCGCTATTTCTGCAGCATACTAATTAAAAATTATTACTACCCAACTCCAACTTGTAAAAAGGATGGGATTGCCCATTTATTCAGGGGGAGGTAAGCCCTCTTGAGAAGATTATCATAATTATCTCATCTCACCTTTGGCATCTGTGAGTTATCTAATGTGTGCTCTCACCTAGCTTAGAAGCCTCACACACGCGTGCGCATCTGCACACAAAACCCTCAGACAGATTAATACCAGGGAATGAGGTGAGGTTTTAGTGCTCTGACCTATATTCCCGCCCAATCTGTGTCATTTATGATATTTTGTGCCTAAGCTGGCCAGTAGGACAGCCTGCGGTGGTTCTTTGTCTCTGTGTACCTGACAATTTGCGGAAACCTCTCTCTTTTAGTAGGTGATGACTCCAACTAACGTTTTTTTTTTTTTTTTTTT
>NW_015113592.1:201582-210962 GCF_001443285.1 Poecilia latipinna | reverse complement strand
TTTTGTGGGGGAGTGGTTTGCCTTTCTTTTAGTGTGCATCAAATCTGACCAGACACTTTTGCAGGACTTTTAAGATAAGAAAGCGAACAGAGTTCATAAACCTTGGACTTTGTCCACATTTCATGTTGTAGAGAGATTCCTACGATGCTCCTGAATAGAGCATTTGCGTACAATTACTTTCAGAAACACCTTTGTGTCATTCCAGAAGGGTTAGGTTAGAAAACAAAATCGCAAGTTTTGAAAATCATCACGTTTCGATGGACAAAGTGTCTGTCCAGTAAAATGAATACCAAGGTAACAAGAGTACTACTTTGAAAGAATGACATTAGAGTTGAATGACACGAGAGATGGGAGAATCGGTTAACAAGACAACTCTTCTAGAAATATGTCAAGACGAAACGCTACAAGGAATCGTAATTTCTGTTTGCTACCAGCCAAACGGCGCACACAGGAAGAGAGGATGCTGTGGTCAGATAAAAAGAAATGGAACTTGTTGTAAAATTAACAAGGCACCCCGAACCACACCGGTACTACTGTGAAACGCGGTGGCAGCATCGTGCTGTGAGGAAGCTTCTTTTCTGCAGGTTCTGCTGGTTGGAGTTGATGAAGATGAGTGGAGCCAAATATCCCGGCAGAAACTTGTTGAAGGCTTTAAGACTTAACTTTCAGAGGGATTGTACTGATTTACAAATGGATACATCCTGAAATTTTCAGATTTTTTTTAACATAAAATACATTGAAGTTGTATTTTGACAATATATATGCATGTATATAACAAAAAAAGATGGATAGGACTACTTTGTTTCTACATGCTGGTGCGACATGCTTCTAGTGTCATTTAATCCAACAGATTTTCTGTTTGTTGCAGAGGCTGTGCCGTCACGTCGCCGAGCCCTGAGCTGCACTTTCAGTCATGCAGTCATTCCAACAGGAGTAATAACATTCCCCACACGGTCCGGCTGTGAAAGCCGCCTGCTCCTGCGGCGCGATTTAAGCGAAAGGTTTATTGTTGTCGCGGAGCAGGTTTTGTGACAGTGGCCGGGTTTGCTATCTGCCGGCACACAATGGCAGAAAGAGGAAGCTGGCGGCCGGCAATGGAGAGGGCTAAATGAAAGCCGTTCCTCCTCGGTGATTCCGCCTGCCCTGGTTTTTGTCCGAGCTGCCTATCAGACCTCTGCGTCTGTCTGCGTGTGCGTGCGTGTGTGTGTGTGTGTGCTTTTTCTTTTTTTTTTCGTCAGTTTGTGCGTGACCGTCTGCCAACTCGAGCACCGGTTTGAGTCAGCAGGCCTTTGCTGCTTTTAAGCGGGCGGTGCGCGCTCTTTCCCCTCCTGCTGACCTCGGCAGGTTGTTCCCCTCTTGAAATGCGTGATTTCACTTCCCGTCATTCCGAAGCTCGACCGGAGGAATTACACACACACACGCACATGTTTGCCTGATCTTTCCCTCGCTCACACTGTCAGGTACACCTCTTCAGCTATCAGGCCTGCATTGACTTTGCTTCTCTGTGTTTTGGATTTTTTTTTTTTTTCCCCGCCCGTCTTTAGAAATCTCTGGCTGTGAACACATGCAGGACATTAAGCAGCTGCTTTTCCCTCCACCACATAGAAACAGGGGATGCCTGAAGCCTCTGAGCCGGAGATCGCTCTGCGCGAAACTTGGCGTCAACGAAACATAACTGAGCTAGCTTTGGTCTGAGTAGGAATGTTTCAGTCGCATTGCTGGAATAATAAAAAATATGCACTTTTGGTTTTGGCACAGGAGGTTGTTGCCAATTTTGATGTTTTTAAATCAGTGTACCAGATGGGAGATTGAGCAGAATATGAGGGAGAAAAGAAGTACAACGCTGTTTAAGTTTATCCTCAAACACAATCAACAAACATGGATTTCTGAACAAAGAATCAAAGATGTCTATAAATTTGTCACTATTTAAAAGTTACTCCAATCCAACTCTAAAATTGACACTTCAATAAAAGACTATAGGAAAAAAAATCAGTTAAAGATGTAGTCAGCTGGGTGAAATGTATGTATCATGATCTAACATCTATTCACCAAAAGGACCACCAGCAAAAGCGCTACACTTGTAAACCGCTTACTAACAATAATCATTAAAGGAAAGTATTTAAAACCTAAAATCCATCAAGAACGTTAAAGTTTCTAACGCCCAAAGGAATTGTTTTTATGGCCTAATTGGACTTTCTAAAAATCTAACTAAAAATTCAGAAGAAACCCGCATCGATTTGCCAGCTGTCGGCACCAGAACGGCACCATTTAGATCAGGAGGAAAAAATCCTTTTGTTATTCTGACTTGGAGTTGAGACGGCACTCCGTCTCCGTTTGTCTCACCTCGAGATATGGCTACGTTTTTGGACAACTACCCTAAAGAGAGTCACTAAGTAAAGCTGAGACTTTTTTCCAGATCATAATAGGAAACATAGAGAGCATAACACAAAAAATAGACAAACATGACGTCGTGTATGAAGCAAACAGTATTTTTAGCGCAGTTGCATCTCAAAACGGTGACTAGACTTCTTTCTAACTTGGTGGGCTAAGATTAGATCAGGCCTTTTCTCCACCTTTTAATCAATTTATTAACCCGTTTTTGTGTCTGCTAAGGTCCTTGCAAATATGTAATTCACAATTCACGCATAACATTCTCACACACCTATTAAATATTCATGGTCTCTGCATTTGGCACCAACACAGGCCACTGGAGCCGCACCGGTTTCCTTGTTGTCAAATTAGCATATTAATGGCATAAATGGTGTATAATTAACATGTGGGAGTGGATTATGCATGTGGATCATTGTGGGATCAGTCATAGACAGTAAAGGGTTAGGCTTATTAGGCTAAAAAGGAAAATTGAGGCATGCGTAGTGTAAAATTGTCCATGTGATGTATTATGTAACACGAGTAAAAGCTGTAGACTCTCAAATCAGCAAATTCATCCTTTTTTTTTTTTTTTTTCTTTCTCCCTTCGCTCCAGTCGTAAAGCACCAAAACTTAACGCTTTGATCGGCTGACTCATGCGAAGTTTGGTCTGTCTTCAAACGTTCAAGGAAAGCTGTGGTGTTCCTTCCCGCCCGGAGCTTGTGGCGCTGCGTCTCTGTAAGCAGCTTAGACGCGGTGACGGGCAAACCGGACGTAACGCCGTTTGACGGGCCTCGGCTCCTAAAACACGCGCAGACCTAATCCGGAGCAGTCGGGGCCCGTCTGAAGGGATCTCGACTTAGTCATCAGAACACAAATGGGAAATGGCAAACAGATCTCAGCGTATAATCCTGACGGATTACTGCGAGCTCTAAAGTGGTCGAAATGTAGCCTCTGACCTCGCAGTCACACGTGCCACAGTCGGGGAGTTAAAGGAACGATTGCTTTGAATCAATGCAGCTGTGCTTCTTCTGATGTGTGCATCAAGGCTGCAGATAATGATTTCTCCTCCTGGATTAGTCCAAGTGATCTTTGCTAATAGATTCTTAAATAATTACACGCCGCTTAGCTGTTACTTAGCCTTTTCTTTCTTTGCACCAGCTTTTTTTTTTTTTTTTTTTCTGAATCTCAAAGTACTTGGGGAAAAGGGGTCTGGGTGAAATTAAAAACAAGCAGCGGTTTGCTTCAAAGCGCGTTTATTTGTTAGCATGGCCCCATCACACTCCAAGTCTAAGTTTTATTCATGTGTAGCAAGCTTTTGCAACAAAACTCTGCTGGCAGTCATTTGTAAGATAAAGCTTGAAATATGTTTGAAAATGCATTGATCACAGCTGATTAAAAAGTCAACTTAAAGCCACTCAGACATGTCAATCCATCAAGTTTAATTGTGTGGCACATTTCAGCAACAACGCAGTTTAAAGTGCTTTACATCATGAACATGTAAAAACATCACAAATGCATGCTGATCTCAGTCACCAAATTTAGTTACGAAATTTCATTTCATTTCATTTTCTTTTTTCTTTTTTTTTCATAGAATTTAGATCAGTATTGGTGGAAAACCCATTTAAGAGCTACCATTAACCTCTCACGTTGATAGGATTTAGCCAACAATGGAGAAATGGAAAATAGATTTAAAAAAATGTACTTCAGAGTAATTTCTGGATTATCACTTTTATAGGAGCTCAGATTTTCAAAGCACTGGCCTCAGCTGTTATGAAGGTGATGAGTACATTAAAGGACCCTTCGACGCACCGCATTGGCATCAAGCCACCGAGCTCCTCACCGGAGACTCTATCGCAGGTCCCATATCCAGTATTGCTATTCTCTTGCTTCTCACTCGTGACCTTTTCCCTCTGTAGCCAAACTTGACAGGCTCACGCTCTGCAATTGCTTTGCTTATTCATGAGCACATGGCTCTTCCAGGCTGCCGCCGACTTCCCGCAATGTTCAGCTTTTGGACGACGGTGTGCCGTCACCGCTGCCCACTGGACCGGCGTCGGGTAGCATCAGAGCGCGTGTTGTTGTGTGTCAGGGCAGATAACGGTTATCCTCGCGGCGGTCATCGTGAGCCATCTGGACTGAAAAGCGACGGCAGTCCAGCCAGTTCAACGGACGCGTTATTTATTCTTTTTTTACGTCCGTGTTGCATTTTTTTTTTTTTCTTTTTAGCGTAAGCAGGTCTGTTTTGGTTTGCTTTGCTGCACTCATGCCTCAGTGATCCCCCACCACTGTGATGTGATGTTTCTGTGATCACATACACTTCTGTTTGGTTAGTCTTCCATTGCACTGTCCTCCCCCCCCTCGCCGCCCCCAACTCTGCAGCTATTGTGTGGTCAGACAGCCATGAATGGTATCCGTCTCACTGTTTGTGTTTGTGCTCTGGCATCATTCTGCACAAACTGAGCAAAAAAAAAAAAAAAAAAAAGGGAAAAAGAAAAAGGAAAAAAAAGCTCCCTTGAGATCAAACACCTTCTCACTGTTCTGGATCCACAATTTGGTGGTCAGTCAGCCTAGTTAACTAAAAGACAGTTGGACTGATGACAGGCAGCTGGGGAATAACGGACAGATAGCAGCTGGCTCGCGGATTGAGAAGAGCTAAGCTTTCACTTCGCAGCAGGAAAAAAAAAAGAATTAGAGAGTCGAAACTGAATAATTGAGCCTGGTGAGGCTGAGGGAGCAACTCGGAGGACTCTTGCATCGGGCAGATGTGTTCTGTGTTCTGCCGTGACTTGTCCTCATGTAAATGTGTGGGTGACGGGGCTTTGAATAAATTACAGCAGAAAAAAAAACAAAAAAAGCAACAGGCTTGTTTCCTTGGATGTGTGGTGTGCTTGTCTTGGAGCGAATTACAAAGTCAGATGTGCGCAAACCCATTTTTAGAGATTGTTTCTGCAAATCCGGGGATAACAAGGAGCTGGTGATGCTTCAACACGGGCTGCGAAAGATGCAGAGACATTTATGGATTACAGCCGGGAGAAGCATGAGGCTGTTGTCCTGAGATGTACAGGAATTATCCCACTGACTTAGAATTTTTTTAAAATCTTAATTTCAGTAAGTCAACTCAAAAAAATTATTGGTCGACAACCAAAAAAATTGTCTGGGGTTTTCCCAACTGTTTTTATTGTAATTTTGACGTGTTGGATCCAAAAATCACGTTGGTTTTGTTCAATCAGGCCAACTTACCGAACTACAGATGCAACATGAGCATCAAAATACACGACTTGTTCTCACATCTGGATCGGTTTCCTGAGAATCTGGGATGAATGAGTGACGAGCAGGAGGAGCGACTCCATCAGGGCAGAAAAGAGACAGAGAATTTTGCCCAATGAAGACGTAACGTTCAATTTAAATGTACTTACTCTTATCAGTCTTTACTGTTCAATTTACAGAAATATTTCAAGACTATATTTCTGTTCTTTTTTTTATGCTTGTGGGTTACAGCCAAAGAAATCTCTAAATTCAGTTTCTTAAACTATAATAGCAGTGGAAAATCAAATTTTAATGAAATAATTTTTACGTTTGCCATCACACAGTCGCAGAGAAGATTGATATGTTGGTGCAGCAGTCAGTCCGTGACACCCTCCTTAACTACAAAAAGTCATTGCTACACATGTTTTATGTCTGCAAACACTTTAATAGAAAGTTGAGAGGAAGGACAAAGTTCAGAAAGAAAAAAGGTGCAGAAGTAACAGAGATGACCACAACTTGAAGAGTGTTGAATAGCTTCCCATGAGTTCATGCAGTTCACCCACAGACAGATTGTTGAACTAGACAACACTCCAGTGAACATGTTTTCTTGTTGTTGTTCTTGTGTAATATTCAAAGCTTGAAAAAAAGTTTCTGAAAATGAATTTTAGATTTTCATAAGCTGTAATCCATAATCATTCAATAAATACTAATATTGAACTGAAGGATTCACCGACTCTCCCATCATGCGGCGTTCCAGTTCGACGTTTGAGCGCTGCGAGACGACGACGTGAAATTCTCTTTATCTTTAGAGCCGAGGCAAGATCTCCCCCCCGCCGCACAGTGGGAACTCTTGTGCATTTCTAACTCGGATCGCACTTCTGCCGCATGTGTGTGTCCACGTGTGAATGGCTTCCTGTGTATCCATGTGTGTGCCAGCGTACATTGCCCTTTGAATGGGGCACTTGTGTGAATTTGCTGCCTGCGTGGAGTCAAGTTAATGTGCTGATGGGTTCGTATGAGCGCCGAGGTCCTGTGATATACGGGCAAATACTGCTGACTAACGCAGCTTTGAACGATTGATCTTTCAGTGACACTTAAGAGTTTGCATCTCAATCCACCCGTCATCCTCTGCTGCCTATTTTTGTAGATAACTTTTCCACTTGCCGTCGGTGTATAAATTTGGGATCGCTGCGGGGGGGCAGTGGTAAAGCCTCAGTCCTCGTCCTGGCCGTCACAGGTTCGAGTCCCGACCCCATGACCTTTGCCGCACGTCCTATAACCAGCATGATGGAACCTTTTCTCAGTTTTGAGGCCATAGCTTTTTAAATCCTTGGTAGACCTTGATACCAGCAACCAGTCTGTCTTTTCAGGTTACATTTGTAGCCTTGGAAAAATCATTTGCTGATTTTTATTTTAATACTTGGTAGCAGATTGAATTATTGAGTCAAAAACGGGCTTTTTCAAAAACTTTCATGACACAAAAAGATTTGTAACTCCCACATGATTATGAATGACTCGTTTCGTACTGTAACTGTCCATATATAGTAGCACTAATTGTCAAATGTGATCAGTTTATTCTTGGACAAGACTCCTTATTCCCAACTTATAAAATATTTCAATAATTATTTTGTTATTGCTTCGAGTTTGAGCAGAAATTTAGGATTTTGATTGCGTCTTGCTCCTTACGCCTCCTGGTTTACATATTTAGTCCTAGTTTTTCTTAGTTTGTTTGTTTGTTTTTTTTCTTTCCAGCTTTGCTTTTCCAATCCCGGAATGAAAACCGGCTCACGTCTGTGTTTTGAATCCTTGTTTTCCAGTGCTGGCCAGCTTCCGAGGGACCGTCCAGCACGGCCTCCCCCTGGAAATCGGAGACACTGTGCAGATCCTGGAGAAATGTGAAGGTACGCTGCACACGGCGACACACAAAGAGCCCGTTTTCTCAGAATGAAAGAAGGGAAAGGAGAAACGAAGTGAAACACAACACTGGATGTAATGAAACCATTTGCTTCCGCTTGAGCGGAGCAGTAAAAACGCGCAGATCACTTCTGCTTCTCGTTGGCAAAATATGTTAAGGATGTGATGGCACCTCTTTCTGTGATTTCCCCTGTTAAATCTCCCACAAATAATGCGACTAAATATATAGAAAGAGTGCATAGATTTCAAGTTAGGATTTATAAAGTAGAGATCTTGAAATTGACCTTTTATTGACAGACAGCATTTCCCCCAGTGTATTATAAGCCTGGCGGGCCACCAGGCTAAGCATTGCTTTTTTAAGTTTTTTTTGTTTGTTTGTTTGCATTTTTTAAGACTTTATAGTTGGTGTTCAGATAGTAATCTTTCAATAACACATAATCATCAAGTGATATTTGAAAATTTCCTGTCAACTTTAAATATTTTTTAACTCGAAAACACGACAGGACGTTGGGTGGAATTGGTTGCCGTAGCGCCCAACCGCCGGGCTTAGCGAGTTTTCTGGGGGAAAACATCGACTGATGTACTAACAGACTTTACATCTTCTTTCACATCTCAACCTTCTCAGACTTTGTCACGTTACAACCACAAACTTTAATGCGCTTCACTGGGCTTTTATGAGAAGCAGCACATAATTGCAAAGCGGAAGGAAAATGACAGATTGCTTAAAAGTTTTCAATAATAAAACTTGAAAAGATGAGGTGTTCATTTATTGATGACCTCAAGTTAAATCCAGATCAACTAATGACTGTCAGATGCCAACTAATTAGTAATTAAAGTTCAGAGTGGTGGCAGCATCGTGCTTGCTTCTTTATTTATTTTTGCTGGTGACAAAATGATGAAAAAGTTCCAGATTCTTTTGCAGAGAAATAATAAGATACAATATCTGCGAAGAAGAAGAAGAAAAAGTGAGCAGCATCCCCTGCACGACGAACGCCTGCAGAGATTTCTGCTGGCTTCATTTGGCTTTTTTTTTCTTTTTCTTTTCCCCCCAGCATCCTGCATCTGTTTTTCTCCTCTGCCCGCTTCTCTTCTAAAACCCTCCCGTTGTCGACGGTTCTCCTCTTGCGCGAGCTTCGCTTTCTGCCCCGACCCCTGTGACTTTTGCGAGTTTCCGAACAATCCGAAATCGTTTCGCCGCAGGGCGAGCGTTCTTTACGCACGCTTTTACCACAAATAACCGGCCGTGCACAAACCTTTCAGTCACTTCGGTCTCTTCCGGAGCTCGTCTCTCACTTCCTTTTTGGAGATCGAAAAAAAAAAAAAAGAAGACAAAAAAAACATGCGCACAGCCAAAACAGACAGGCAGTCATGCATCTTGCCAGTCAGAGGGATGTGATATTGTGGTAAGGGACCCAGAGGAAGTAGACAATAGCAGAGCCAGCTGAATGCTCTGCCCAGAAGGGAGGAACTAAATCAAAATCCTGCCAGCAGCAAAGAGACGGGAGGGGGGAACTGGTGACAGCAGAGGAGACAGACTAATGGCTCTGCCTCATGTTGATACTATTGACACTTCTAAACACACACGCTACCAGAGTGTCTTTACTGGCTGCTGGCTTCAGTTTGATAATGTACCACCTCAGCTATTGATTTTTGATTTGCCTCTTCAGTTCCGCTTTCTTTGCTAACTTCTTGTGGTCAGTGAATTCATAAACCTTTGTAAAAAAAAAAAAAAAAAAAAGAAGAAGCAACTACCGGAAATTAAAAGAAAAAAAGAACCCACACCATTCCACGCTCCAAAATGGACCTGCACCAAATTAGCTAACATGCAGTGCTCTTTGCAAATCCCAACC
>NW_015113592.1:179258-197795 GCF_001443285.1 Poecilia latipinna | reverse complement strand
CATCTGCTTCTATGAGTCATATGTATTTACAGAGTTTCTGTATAGCTTGAGATTTTCTTTTCTTTTATTATTTTTTTTTTACCTGTCCTGCTCTGAATTCATATGTGGTATATATATATTTACATGCTTTTTTAAAAACTTGTTTTTTTAAATAACTTCAATGTCATAACTAGGCATTTTACAAGATAAATCTCATCAATATCTGATTATATTGAATCCAATTGGGTCCAATTCAGTCAAATTTGATCCAGTCCACCCATACAATCAACACAATCGCATATAAACTCAATAAAAGTTGTTGCACAATCAAGTCCCATTCCAGTGGTCAGCTAATGCTAATAGGTCAAACGTTATCCAACAAGAGAAGTGCACTAACTCAAACGTGCTTTCCATCGGAAATTAAAAATAAAGGCTAAACGCATAGTAAATAAAAGCATTAGATCTCACAAACAGCTGTTTCCAGAACGCAATACCAGCACCGCTAGTACTTTCTGTCCGATGAACAAAACCCTTTTATCCAAGATTGTAAGTACATATAATCTCCAGTGACATTTAGCGAATTCCAACTGTGTTTTGTCTCCACAGGATGGTACAGAGGATTCATTCTAAAGAATCCTAATGTCAAGGTAAACAAACTTTTTCTTTTTAAGAAATGTGTTTTATCTCCTTGCTTGTATTGAAACTTTATGAAGCCTGCATCAGGTATGTATTCAAAACCCAACAGCTGCACCAGCTTTCAAACCGTTTTAGTGTTGCCTTACGGTCTCTCCTGAACTCCAACAGTCGGTCATCTTAAAGAGACGCGTAGGAAGGTTTGAAGAGTCGCGCTGCGGTTCTGGCCCGAAACACAGTGGCGCAAATATGAGCGTGATGGAAACAGTGAGCAGAAACGAGCCTCCCCGTCAGAAATGGTCTGTAGCCAAAGATGAAAGGAAGATGGGAGAGGAATGTTAAAAACGCCTGGAAATTCACAGCAATCTGCCTCAGTGGTTGTTTAAAGAGCAAAACATGCAGCGGTGTTGAGTAACCTTTAAAAAGAAAATATTATACAGAGGAAATGCTGGTGTTTTAAAGTGCGTATCTTGTAAGGCTCTTGAAGTTTTACTTTTGACCGTTTCATTTTTTGAAAATTGCAATCTGGAATCACTGTTTTTGAATATACAGGGAGGTTAATATTGCTCACTTAGCTATTCATAGTAGGGACAAGTCTTTTAAAAGACACCATAGAATTGTATTCTACTTGATATTTGTCAAATGACTTATCTTTATTTAAGCGTGTGTTGACATATTTTTTCCAAAATTTGCAATCTTTTGGGTCGGAATACGAGTCTGGTCACATTTACACTTCTTTAGATTAGTTTTAAGACTTGTAGCTGATGATGAAAAGCAGGAAAGATGTAGACTTGTGTGTGAATAGGTGGGAAGAATTTTTAGATAATGGACGGATTAAAAAAAATGTATAGATAAATGATTGTAATGAATTTTGAACAAAAGATGGATGGATAGACGGAAAAATCTAACACTTAGACAACGTGGAACGAGTTGGGTAATATACAGTTTTGTACACGCTTTTCTTGTAAACCTTTAAGAAAAATGTGCATTTTAAGACGGTAGCCGTTCTCATCTTCGTCCTCCTACCTCAAACTTCATTTTATCCACACATACTTAGCTCTAAGTTGTTTATCACACGGACAGTCTCGTGCTAATGGCGCCAGAGGCGAACGGCAACGAGAGCGTTCCAATTAACCTGCCTTTCTCCAATCCAAAGGGAATCTTCCCATGCAGTTACATCCACCTGAAGAACGCCGTGGTGAAGAACAAAGGGTGAGTCTCCGGTTCGCCGTTTCCGTTTGTGAAAGCGACGACTCGTTCTCACGCAAACGTCTTGCAGGCAATTTGAGACCGTGATTCCCGTCGAAGACTCTGTCATCACGGAGATGACGTCGACCCTGAGAGAGTGGGGCGCCATGTGGAAGCAGCTCTACGTGGTAGGGATGATTACATGCATTCAGACCCAATTTCAGTGTGAGTTTATATGGGACTCGGTGATTGGAAAACGGTTAAAGCCGTTTCCGTACCCTTTCATTTGCTGAATTGATTGCGTTTGTGGCCCATTAAGCTATCTGGGGGGCTGATTGAACTGAACTGATGAATACTTTGAGATCGAAGAGCATAGATTCGCTACAAAAAGCAGCAGGGCACTGAAGCTTATTAGCTAAAATCCATTTTTAGCTGGGGGTTTTTCCCCCCCACCTCATTATTGTGACACTTTAAAGGGTGGCTTGTCACTTGTAAATTTTCAAGCTGGCAATGGTTGCATATTTCTACTCAGGCAGTGTCCCTCCATTAATAGGCACCCTTTAAAAAAGCTTTAAAAACACAAATCTTCTACTGTTGGATAATCTGTTGCTTCCCAAACATTTCCTTTCTAATAGATTCTTAAAATATTTTTTTCTTTGTATTTTTTGCAAAGAAAATTATTTAGATTTTTGAAGTCGTTTTGAAGTTGAAGCTGATCTAATTCCACCTGCTCCTCTCTAAATGTGCGATTTTATATACATGTGTATATATGTATATATATAAAATATTCCGTCACGTTTGGCTGCGTCTTGTCTCAAAGCTTTCTTTCCTTCTCCTTCCTCTCCATCACTTTCACCTCCCCGCAGAAGAACGAGGGCGACTTGTTCCATCGGCTCTGGCACGTGATGAATGAAATCTTGGACCTGAGGAGGCAGGTGCTGGTCGGCCACCTAACTCACGACCGAATGAAGGACGTCAAGCAGCACATCACGGCGAGGCTGGACTGGGGCAACGAGTGAGTATCAGGCCGCCGATGTTACGGGTTCGAGATCGGGTACGCCGTCTAAGGCGAGACATTTATTTTGGCGAAACCAGTGCCATTTTAAGGTGCAACTGTGGTTGTGATATAAATTCACGATGTTTGGGAGATGTCACAATAAAAAGTCTTTGGCTTTGCCTGAAAAGTTTGTCCTCTTGTAGATTTTACAGCGAGCCGACTAATCTGTCGTCAGCCCAGCCTCTTCCCGTTCGAGGTAGCAAAAGAAACAGTTGAACCGATAATGTAAGATCCTCGAGCGAGTAACGCCCTGGACTCCACAGGTCATATTTTTCTGCCATTCTTCCGAGGTTGTTGTTGTTGTTGTGGGGGAAAAAAAAAGATTTTCTTTTGATGACTTTTCCATGAAGGTCAGACTCCTGCCGAGTTCAGTCACGTCTTTGATTTGTTTTTCCCAGCAACCCCACGAGCGTCGTCTCGTCAGGTTTTCTTGGTCTCGCCGAGTTCATCTTGACCTTCAGACGCTTCTGTTTTCGGCTCCCTCTTTTATCTCGTCAAAGCTGCGGGATCCTCCTGCTTCGTAGGCAGAAATTGTACACGATCTCCTGCATGTTCTATAAAGTGTTAAATTTGAGTTAAACATGAAAAAGACGTGTTTTCTACCAGGGAAACATTATCCTAAAGATATGATTGATTTAGATATGAAAGAGTTGCGTCTTGCACGAAGGTAAAGTCACATTAACGAGTCTGTTTGTGTGACCTTCAACTTTCCAAAGTGCTTTACACCATGAAAACATAATGCTGTAGTTTATTGGTGTAATGAAGCACCAATAAGCACTTTGCCCAATAGCATCAAAATCATCCAAAATATTGATGCCTTGAGTTAAAGAAGCTCAGTGTTTCGCCTGTTTTGCAGTTTTCTGGGAGATTAGTGGAGCATGCCAACAAAATAAGGGAGTAAATCTACCTCCAGGTCTCTTCAGGTTTGGTCGCGTTCATCTTACCGATTTGGTTCGACTAAACTTCTCTCAGGGGGGCGAAGGAAAAAAAAAAAATCTCTCCTCGCTTTTTGCCTCGGATTATTTCTTACACATTTTTGCAGCTCTGTTCTTCCTCTCCAGCTTTTTCTCGCTTGTCACACGTCTGTCTTTTGTCGTCACCTCCGCTCGCTGTACGCGCGCTCCTCACTCGAATCAAGTCGGTCTCACACAGCCGGCGCTGGCTCCATCCCTCCTGCTGTTTGCCTCTCTCCAATCTCTTACCGCTCAATGCTGATGGGTTAAAAGAAGGAAAAGAAAAAAAAAACCCTCAACTTGTGTCACATCCTCATTCTGTGTGCTTTTTACCTTTTTTATTTTTTTTTTTTCACTCTCCCACTGTTGGCCGTTCTCAAACGTTCACACATCCATCATTAGTGAGAGGGGGACATGTTTGGAGAGTCTCTCTCTGTGGGCCTTTTTCTCTTTTATTGCTGCAAAGGAGACACCTAGCGCTGGATGGTGTTGGTCTGAACCGCAGGAGAAGGGATGATGGGGGAAAAAAAAAAAAATGGTTTTAACTCTCACATTGGGAGAGTTGAGAATCGAGACCGGAGAGGCGCATAAGCGGATATGAGCAACTGCTGAGAGGTGCAGGAGGACAGGGCAAACGGAAAGGAGCTGAAGAAGAAGTGGGACCATTTGTCAGACGGATTTAAAACCCCGACTGAGGTGGCAGTCGTGTTGGTTTTTGCAGCTGCGCGTCACAGTTCAAAGCACTCTGTGTCTGATTTGTCTCATCTGTGTTTGTTTTAGACAACTCTGCTTGGACCTGGTGCCCAGGCGGGAGTTCAGCATGGTGGACCCAGACGAAATCAGCGTAACAGAACTGTACAGACTGGTGAGGACTCCTGATGTTGGTCAAAACCTCATTTATTGTTCACATGGTTGAGGGATTTTTCCCTTTAATGGTTTTTCTACCTGTGTAAGTGTTGGGCTGCAATCTTTCGCCTTATGTTTTACTGACACTGTTGATTTTTTTTCTTTTTTTTTTTTTTTTTTTTTTTTACTTCTAGGTCTAGGAGTCGATATGATATTTAAAAAAATTTTTCCCCCTGACTTCCTTGGTTTCCCTTAATGCACTTTACAAGATGAGCAGGTCCAATTCCTATTAAATCATACAGAGTCCAGTCTGAGCAAAAATCAATTCGACTCAATCATAATGCGATCCAGTTGTATGATCACCATCAGAACCCATTACGTACTGTACAAATTAATCCAACATATCATAGTTAAAACATTTAAAACGCAATGTCAGTAGGTTACAGTTTGTAAATATCTAAAGAAACTCAGTTGATTTAAGCCCTGCACACACAGAGAGAGGAGTAATGTATATTTTTGTGCTGTAGGACAGATTTGCCCGTCCTTCCATATTTTCCTCCTTTTCTCTCCCTCCCCCCCCCTCCCCTCCCTCTGCCTTTTCCTCCAAAATTTTTCCCACCCGTCTTTTCTTGAACCCCATCCACTGTTACCGTGGCAACCACTCCTCTGCCCCGGCTCAGAGCAAAGGAGGGGTGGGGGGGGATTATATCACACGTACTCTCGCTCTGTGTCGGCTTTCGCTTCAGAGAGGGGTAATTGAGGCCCTTAATCCATCTGTTTCATTTCGGTTGTTAGCCGAAACAAAGGCAGCCGTAGTGGATGAAAGCAAAACAACACACCTCTGTTACAAAATAAGCAAATGACTGCAATTCCCAGCTACAGTGAAAAAAAGAAAAAAGAAAGGCACTCGCAGCATGCATCCATGAACAAAGACCCAGAAATGAGATTACACAAAGGCACAATAAACCATGTAAATGCTGTAATTACATCAGTGTTTCTCAGTGAGATCTTAAGTTGTGAAAAAGCCTTCAACTTATACATTTTGTGATCTGTTATTTTGTTGTGGCTTACATAAGAGTTTGGTTTTTTTTTTTATCAGAAAGGAAAACAAAGACTATGTAAAGTTGATGACGCAAAGTTAACAGCAAAAGTAGTGACTTTAATAACTTCCTCCTGGAAAGAGACACTGCAAAACACAAAAGTTAAATGTCCATTCAATGGAAAAATTACACTGATTTAAAGGCCTTCAAAGAAAAGAGACACGGTTAAACCAAGACACAGCAGAATGGATTAACTTTATATGGGAAAGAAAAGAAACTTGGAACCTCCTAAGTTAATAACAGCAATACCTCCATCAATTTCCCAATCCAGGAAGTGGATATAACTAAACATACGAGCACCAACATGTTTGGGCAGGCCGACTTTATGCAGGAGATAAAAACAAAGGCGGCACTCAAATGTTACCTTGATGACGGCCTGTAGCTTGGAGAAACACAAACGTACACAGAATCAGTGGACCAGGAGAGCTTTCTGTGGAAAAGACGATATTAAAACAGTACACATGTAATGTCATACTGGTTGTACAAGTGGCTCTATTTGGGAAAGGTTAACTTCAAGGTCAACAAATCATGTGACATTTGAGCGGAGGCAGGAAAGAAACCTTTAGCTAAGCAGTACAGCCAAGTATTACTATCTAGCTAGTAAATATTTGACGTCCAGAAGTTTGAATGTTGAATTTATCTTGAGAAGTCGGTAACATCGTGCAACATTGAGTCGTAAACTCTTCTGATTTGTCTGTAAAAAAAAAAAAAAAAGACGTGTCTCAGTTTTTCTGTACTTATTCAGAAAGTAAATTAACACCGTTTGAGATTTTGGCTTTAGGGAAAGGATAAGAGGATTACTTTACTGTCAGAAAAGCCTCGGTTTAATTTGCGGCTCTCCGTATTATATTGCCTTCATCCTGGTTGCAAGCAAAAATGTATAAATTTGTTTTGAATTTGACTTCTACAAATAAGTTTTTTCTTCTTCTTCATATATTTATATTAAAAAAAACTTATGTAGAAAGAGACACCGACTTTTTTTTTATTTTTAAAACCACTAATTGGCTCCCTATTCTCAGCCTGAGTCAGCTCACTTGGGATCGTCTCCTACTGCCCAAATGCAATTGAACCTCATACTTCCCACTTAGTCCTTGGAGATTGAGATTAGTTCATTAATTGTGGTGAATCATACAACTGTGAAGGATCACTCAGGCCTGGCACAGGACGTGCTGGCAAAGCTTCCTGTTTGGCATTGCTTGTTGTGGGAGAAGGCCTGCGTTCTCCCAAGATTTTTGGCACCCTTAGTAAAGACATGTAAAAAGAAAAAAAAATCTGAAAAAAAATATATTTTCATATCAGAGGCTTCATATTTTCTCAGTAGTTTCCTTTTCCTGAAAAAAGTCAATGGACATTTGCTTAAATGACCTATTCTCTAAATGAAACGGGCCTTTGTGGTCTAGTCAAAGGCCCGGGAAAAGTTTTGAAAGTTCAACTCTGAAGTTAAAAAAGTATATAAAAAAAATTTATATAATTTTCTAAGAGCAATTATTTTCTAACATGGGACTTTTTTTAAATAGATATATATATTTCCACACCATTTCTCTCCTTGAAATCGTCTAGTGGATGCCTTTTTTTCTTCTTCTTCTTCTTCCAGTCTCGTATTCTTGTTGAATCTCAAACACTGACTTCGATTGAGGCATTTGAAGCAGTGCAGTGCTTTAAGCAAAGCTCTGGTCAATTTTTACGACATGCGGGAAAATGGGTGAATGCGCTCTTGAGTCGTTTATGTTTTTTGGCCACCCACTCCTGGGAAGGCTCACCGATGACTGATATTTTTTCTATTTGGGGGGGGGGGTGGAAGCTCTCTGTGGTTTAATGGAGTCCCACAGAAATTAGAAATGGCTTTGCAACCCTTTAAAGATCGATGTTTCTCAACGACTTTCTCTTCCGATCTCGAATTTCTTTAGGCTGCGGCATGATGTTTAGCTGTGTGCTATGTTTATGTTCTGCTTAAGTGACTGGTTGTGGTTGGTGAAATAAACTCGTCTTTGGAAAATTGTGGTTCATCACAGCTCATTCATGATTTGTTTTGAAGGTTGTTGAGGTCCATGTTTGGCCCCGAAGCAGTGCACCATGGGTAATTTAGTACTTTAAAATAAAGAGGAACAAATCCCTTTGTAAATATTCTGAATAATACAGTATTTTTATTTTTTTTACAGAGCCTTTTCACAACATGGTTGCTAGTGAACTTTATAGCTGCCTCCTGCAACTCTAAACGCTGTTGGGTGAACTTTATTCCCTTTTTACTGCCAGGCTTTACATAACAAAGGTTAAGCATGCTGTTTGAACACGCATCTAAAGGTGTTAAAAAAGCAGAAACTGCAGCGTTGTTGTGGTTTTTAGTGCATGCACAACATTCAATTTGTCCAAAATCTCAATTCGTAGTAGCTATGGATACGATTAAAACAAGACATGCTTCTGAAAATATTAGAAGTAATGCTTTGTCTGGCTAAAAAGCCATAAAGAAAATAGCAGGTACAAACAAAACAAAAAGGGTGAAAAAAAATACATTGAAATAGGTTGTTAGTGACTCATGGTAGACAATTTCTTTGCTCCTGTATTGGCTGTCTTCCCTCTTGTAGTTTTTCCCAACTTCTTGTTTGGTTCACTTTGTATTGTTCTCAAAAATTCCTAAATAATAAATAGACAAAAATGACATCGGCATGTCCAGCTGTCTCCTGCCTTCTTCTTCTTCTCCTTCTCCTCGCCTTGCCGTTGGAATGTCGCCGTGCCCCGTCCTTTGTGTCAAGTCATCCAGAAGCTGACGCATAACCACAGATTGTTCCCATCAGGCAGCCCGAAACGACGCGCTCAAAATAACCTCATAATAAAAACCCAAAGCGTAAATTAGGCATTCCCCCCACCGGAACCAGTCATTTTACGTCAAACTCGGCAGCCCGGCCCCGGCCCGTGTCGTCGCCGAGGCACTGATCCCTTAAAGTCGGCGGCGGGCGCCTTGTTTTTAGATCGTTCCAACAGGTGGCTATTTCTGGGGCCTCAGTCATGCAGGGGGAGACGGGGCTAGACAAAGCATATTTGTCACTTCAAGAGGCCTTGTTGTTGTTGTTTTCGAAATGATTCATGAGCTCATCTTTGCCGGAGTCTCATGTGAATAAGTGGTTTACTCAATGATGTGTTTGTAGCAAAGCTGTTTCCTACAGGACAATGTTTTTCATATTCTTTTCTCGTCGTGCCTGTTTATCACATCTGACTTGCGTCGTGTCTAAGTACGGAGTCTTCTCTTAACGTTTTGACACTCTGGCTGAATTTTCCCATCAAAGCAACACTGACTGTACGAAGCAAATGCCAGTGATTGCTCTGGCATTTGTAAAAGGTTTAGTTTGAACCGTGCTTTGCTTCCCCCCCCAATCAATCTCCGTTCAGTTGTTGTTCCTAGATATTTTCTCCAGCTTTTTTCTTATTTTTTTCCCCCCCTCCAGCTAATTCATCTAGAGAATAATTTCCTAAGGGTACAGATGAGATTTTCTGAAGTGAGGTTCTGTTCACAGGTATAAAACGGTTAATCTACCCACAGTCGGTAACCGTCACGGCAATGACGTTAAGCTACTTTTGCTGTTGAACTCGAAAGTAAATTTTTCGAGGTAGTGTACCTCTAACTGTCTTCCTCTGTGAAACCTGTACTTTAAGCGAAACTACCTGGTGTAAAAATACTGCGGTGTCAAAACTGTTTCACTTAAATCTTTACTGGCTTGTCCTTTTTAACCTTTCCTTTTATATCACAGTTTCACTTTGGCCAGTAGCGTTTTTAATGCTTGCTCTGTAGATCATTTCTGCCTCACAGATTCTCTTTTCCCTTATAAATAATCATTGGGTTTTCTACACGCAATCATGAAACGACCTTGGATTAAAGTTCATAAAACAGAATTAGTTTAAACCGGGGTTTTTTTTTTTTTTTTTTTTTTTTTTTTGGACTAGCTGTTAACTTTGACCTCCAGAACTGACTAATCTCGATTTAAAATAAAAAAAGTCCTGAACTATCCCTGTCGGATCTGTTAGCTTTCCATTAATATTAGAACAGCAGCGGAATTTATTCATGCTGGAGAAATATTAATTTAACAAGTTTCGGAGGTTGTATCTCGGGGACACAGCTTCAGGTTGAGTTTTTGTTGGTGTTTTTTTTAAAAACACAATATGCGACTTTTGCTGATGCAGGTTGTCATTTTGGTAGCAGATTGTTCTTCCCTGTCCTCGACTTGCCCCTGTTGTGTATTTGCAGTTCTTCTTTTTTTTTTTTTTCTTTCTTTTTTAATATTTCTCTCATGTTCAAATTCTTATTTTTACAACCCCTCCCCGCCTCCCGTCCCCCCCCTCAAACCTCCTGTTGTGTGTTTTCACTACAGCAGTGAATTTAAGACATGATTTGGCAGTACCTCCTTTGACCATCTGGTGCTGTTTGTGTGCAGTATTTTTGGACATCGACAGCAGACCGGGATAAACCTCTCATGCTGTTAAGTGAGCAGTAATGCGCATGTTGATCTAGACGGTAGTTGCCGTTCTATGATGCAATCCTGGGCAAGGCCTTACTGCTGGTATCCTATATAGCCTGACCTAATGCAGCATGTAATGACCACCTGCAGACCACATTGAGATGTGACGTTTACTTTCTGTTAATCATGCTCTGCATTAAAAGACCGTATGATCATTTTTGCTCCGAATATAATTTGACCCTTTTGGGGAAAAATCATCAGTAGGGAGGTTGTTACTTTTAGCTGTTTAGATGACATAAAATGCCTTTTTTTTTTTTTAACTTTCATTGGTGTGAACAAGTTTTTTTCAAACCTCTAGTTTTCTTTTGCATAGTCCTATATTCCAACATTTATCATCTTTTGTATTAGGATTTTGTGTGAAAGACCAACAAAAGCAGTGCACAGCTGTGCATTATAATGTTTTGTTGCAGCTGAAAATCCAAAATGTTTGGCATGCGTTTTTAATAACCCCCCTCTGGGTTGTAACTTTTTTTTTTTTTTTTTTTTTTTTTTAATCTCATTTTGGTGTAATTACAGCTTTCACAGCAGCTTTGCTCATCTCAAAATGAAAATGCTGCCCATTCTTCTTTGCAAAGTAGTTTAATTTTGTCCAGATTGGACAGGGAAGACATACAAACAGATATTTGAAAGTTTTCTGGCAGTTCTCTGCCACACACGGTGGATTTGCACGCTGTCCAAAAATGTTTTATAGCCTAATCCAGGCCTGCCTTGTGCCTTCCTTGATCTTCATGTGTGGCATTGTTCTCTAACAAACCACTCAGACTTTTACAAAAGAGCTGCGTTGATACTGAAATTAAATTACAAACAGGTGGGGCGGTTGATAACGCTTGATTTTATTAGGCATCTGAACACCCAACCCATGCTTTCACGTTGCCATGGTTTTTGGTGATACTTGGCATTAGTTCCTCACCATAAATGGCTCTTGCACATTGGCTGGATAATCGTGTTGTCCTTCTTTTAGGCATCGGAGCAAACGGGGCGAACACAAATGCCACCGCCACACTTTTCATCGTCATTTTTGGGCTGCTTCGTTTCGGCCTATCGCCTAAAATCTCAGCGAAACATGTCGGAAGTTTATGACGTGCTGTAAAGTAAATGCACTCCTTTTGAGAAACGCCTCGCTCCGCAACCGGCGGTCTCATTTTCTTCGTAATGAGACCGAGACAAACTCTGAACAATCCAGCTGAAGCTCTCACCATATTACCTTCTGGTGCTGTAGGCAGTCTGGAATATTACAGGCTTTATTACCCCGATCTGTTTTCACTTAATCTATATCTGAGCCTCTTTGGAGGTTTGGATATAAATGCAAATCTGCCTGCAAAGATGGGCGCCCCGCTGTGGGATGTCTCGGGGGGATGTTATTTATCTCTGACTTGGAAATTCAATATTAAATACAGAAGCTAAAATGCGATTGGCTTGTATTTAAAGAACCGAAGCAAATGTGTTGTTTTTTTTCTTCTTCTTCTTCTTCTTCTTTTCCTTCTTCTTCTTCTTCTTTTCCTTCTTCTTCTTCTTCTTTTCCTTCTTCTTCTTTTCCTTCTTCTTCTTCTTCTTTTCCTTCTTCCTCTTCCCCCCCTTTGGTTGTACGTGTTTCTTTCAAGGCTTAAAACTCACAAACTTTTGAACTTTTCTTTCTGTTTTTTTTTTTTAGAACTTGCAAATGTCAGAGATTCTCCAGCTGTTGGAAAGCGATAGGAAAACCTTTTTCTTTTGTTGTTGTTTTTTTAATGTGGTCTTCTCCTGTTTGCTGCAGATGGAACATCGGCATCGTAAGAAGGAGACCGCTACGCCCGCGAGCACCCACCACCTGTTTGTCCATGTGAAGAGCCTGATGAGCGCCAACCTGGGGGAGGAGCTGGAAGTCTTCTTTCACATTTATGACGGACGGGAGAATCGGCCGCTCAGGTGAAAACCCTGCAGCAACACAAACCTCTGTCTGGAAAAGTTGGTCTTTTCCAGCTTTGATTAACTATGGAATTGATTTTGAGTAGATAAAATATGTATGAGAAGATGTTATTTCAATATATTTGTATTTCCAAGCTTAAGTTTTTTTTGTCCTGTGTCTTAAAAAAAAAAACAAAAAACTCATCTCTCAAGCCGGCAAAGCAACAACATAATCAGAAATTGTTTTTGGTTCGCAGTTTCTTTAAATTAGCTGACATTTTCTGTTTGGTCAAATTACAGTCACAAACATTTTTCGCATGGAGCCTCTCATTAAAGTCCACTTGGACACATAAAAGTGGGCGAGGCCGTGCCGTTACTGTTAAATGATGACGTCTGAGCCGCCACATGAAAGAGCCTCTTCACCCATAGAGTCCGCTCCTGCAGCACGAATGGATACGTCCACACATGCCACATCCTCCTGATGAACCGTCACCCCCTCTCCACCAAAAGAGAGAGAGAGAGAGAGGGGACGACGATTAAGCTCCCTAGATTCATAGTTCATAGAGGAGATTCCATTTTATGTCCAAAAAAACAAGAGGCTTTTTAAGGGCAGAGAAAACGAGGGGGCTGAACAGCGAGTGGGCTGAGGAACGAGCTCGGTATCAGCGGAGCTTCTTTTGAAAAAGTCGTGCTTTCGTCTCTTTTGCCTCACAGTATGACAACAGAAACATGAGGGGTGATACTGATAGGACCTAATGTTTTATTACTTTATCTAGGACTCTATTGCAAAAAAGTTGTTTTAACTATAATTCAAGTCAGAAGAATTTTTTTTCTCTTACCACTTGTGTGAATAATTGACTGTTCAGAGGAATGGGCTCGTTTGATAACTGAGCAAAAACACGGAAAAAGGAAAAAAAAAAACATTTGGCTTGTATTACAAGCGGTAATGCCAGTACTATCACTGCTTCAGCCAAAATAGCATTGCATATACTTATTGATGGTATGAGAGGAATTATTCCAGTCTGTGGCTTATGATTTAAATTGTTCAAATTGTTGCTTTTGAGAACTGCAACCTTAATCAGGTCCTGATGCTTTTGAGGCTTCTAAAATGTATTTTTAATTGTAGGAAAAACAACTGCAATTTCAACATTTAAACTTGGAGAAAGCTGAAAGTGGGCCATGCCATTTTTCACAAGCTTTTCATCCGATCTTATTTATTATTTTATATTTTTTTAAGTTTTCAGGGAACTCCAGTTTACTGACAGCGAGCAGAAGCAGAGTCTTACTCTATGCTCTCTGGTGTCTTATTAACAGCGATTTAAATCACGGGAACAGCATATTTTAAATATTTTTAGTGGCTTTCAGTGCTAAAATACTTCAACTGTATGTTCTCTAAAACCAGAAATTATTTAGTCACCACTGTCATGAGCCAGCAGGATTGATTAATGCAGCTCTGCGTACACAAACCAAAGCCACAGTTATGAAAGATTTGAAAGAGTTTCAATTAAAACCCATTAAATCATCATCACTGATCAATTTTTAGCTCTCCCGTTCAAAATAATCATGTCCCCCCCCCCCTCTCTCACTCCTTATTTTACAAGTGCATAATTACTGTCCACTGCTGTGATTATGCTCCACTTGGATCACTTCTCCTTCTGATTTCCCTTCTCTCTGCAGCTCTCCTTTATTTCCTCTTTTTATCTGCTGCCATTGAGCACATTAACCAGACTTAAGTAATCGCACGCTATCCGTTTTGTGACGCATTTGATTTTGAACAAAGGCAGCGATCATGCTAATCACGTCGTTATGCGACGCGCGATACACATCGTTCGTCCAAGTTTACTGCGAGACTCGCGCAAAGGACGCATAAAACAAACGAACGCACTTCCTTACAGATTTCCTCTGCTTTTGCTGTTTCAGATGGTTAAACGGTAATTAAGATTAGGCGGCGATAACTGGAGTAAATATGAAATGCAGAGCTCAGATGATGATGATTAAGTAATTGTTGCCTAAACGCAATAATTCGTTGTGGCATCCTCCTGGTAAGGCCATGCAATTTATCTAAATTTGATTTATATAAAGACTATGGCTCTCTGTAAAAGTTTTTTGCTGGTGTCCTTTGGATTATCACACAAGTGCGCTGGGGATCATCAAGACGTAATTTAGTAAATTTGAGACGGCTGTTCTCTCAAATGGGGGGGGGATGTGATACTTTTTGAATCTTTTCACCTACTTCATGTTTGTCAGACGATTTCTATTTCAGTGGTTCTTTTTGTTTGTTTTGTTTTTGTCCAGTCAGAGTATTTCTCTGTGTAACAAAAACTGCGGTTAATCACAATTAATTCATGATTTAACAAGGGAGTAGTTAATGTTTCCATATACAGCTTTTCTGGGTTGGTTTTTTCACCTAATTAGGGAAAGTTGCCTAATGTATTTACTCTAGTTTCTCTGTCTGGTATTAAAATTAGGTTGAAGCGTTTATAAGAAACAATATAAGTAAAAGTTCAAGATATCTCTACGGGGCAAATACTCTTTCCGAGCTTTTACTATTACTTTAAATTTGCATTAAAAAAAGCTGAAAATAGCAGCAGTGTTGGAATAAAGAGACTCTGAGTTTAGAAGTCCTATTCCCTGTCTTCCCTGTCTGCCACGGCGATTGTTTTCCTTTTTGGAAAACAATCGCCGTGGTAACTCATCAGTGTTGACTGTGAATACGCATGGACAAACACACACACACACACGCACGCACACGCACTTTAACGTAATCCAGCTGGCAGAGCGCCACACTGTTGCTGCTCCTACTGTGTTGTCACTGGTGTTTGTCAGACGATTGCGTGTGCGAGCAGATGGGGTTCTGACCCGTCGCCACAATGCTGCGCCAACTCAAGCAGCCATGGCAGCTTCTTTGGGTCCAGCAGGGACTCCTTGTCAAGCCCTTCGACAGGGTGCGCACACGCTTGCACTTGTCATGCTGTGCCACGCTCACGCCGGTCCTCCACGATTTTTGTTGTTGTTCGTTTTCTTTTGTTATTTTTGCTGTGTAAGTTTTTTTTTTTTTGTGACAATCAAAAGCCAGCTTAAAGGGAACCTATTACGCAAAATTGCCATTCTGCCTGTTTAAACACTGCCATTTGGATCTTAACTGCTTATAAAACAGCCCAAGATCTTAAAAAAAAAAAACCCACCCAGTTGTATTTTCTCTTTTTTCCTATTTTTGGCAAACAGTTACTGCTGTTTCAAGAACCTCCTAAATTATCCTAGCAACCCCAACGGAGCTCCAGCATGTTACGCTGTACAATGGCTGCTGGAAAAGACAGGCGTTTTGACTAACCAATAAGAAACCATATGCTGCATTCCTGTTGGTTGTGCAGAAGGCTCTACTTCTGCTTGTCAAAGATGTACGGTTACACAGTTGCGCATTTGTTTGCAGACGTTTTCACATGCGAGTGAACACGTTGAGTTCGGAGCGGCGTGACCGGCAGCAGCAGCAGCTTATTTGGATTGAAAGTGACAAGACACCCTTAAACAAAAGCAGCCAAAGATAGGCAGAATTGATCTGACTAAAATCTCTTGATCTAAGAATGATTTTGTGCAAAAAAAAAAAATAAAAATCTAATAAACATGTTTTCACCTGTTCAGGGAAGCATAATAGGTCACTTTTAAAAATCCTTTCTTCCAGGACTCCATTGCTACCTGCAGGAGTTTTTTTTCCTTTTCTTTGCACCATCTATTCTTGTATTGATTTTTTTCTTCAAATTTGAGGTATATTCTTCTTTTTTTTTTAGGTGTGCTCTTGTCAGTTTTCCATTTAGCCTCAAGTGTCGCATTTAAAATCTCCTTTTCTGATTGGAAGGCACAGTGGGAGTGAATTTAACCTTTTTTTGCACGTCCGTTGCTCGGTACAACCGATCCTCAGCCTCCCCAGCCCTTATCGGGTGAGCTCCCTGCTCCTGATGCAATTAGCCGAGGGGAGCAGCAAGCGCCTTCAGACCCCAGTGGGGAGGGAAAACGGCCACTCTGGCTATGCTAATGCGAGGGGGTGATGGAGGCAGATAAGGTCCCACCGGGGGCGGAACGTGGCTCCCCTTGGTTCTGGTGATCAACACGCTGCAGCTGCGAGACAGAAGATTTGCCGGCGAGGGAGGGTTCGCGTCGCGTCAAGGGCAGGATCGGCCAGAGCCTCCGCGTTCGCTGGAGCGGTAGTCAATTGGTGGCTGGGGTTTTTCGACAATGAGACCACTAATTAGGGTTTGGGGAGCGCACGCAGAAATCTCACGTCTGTACGCGAAGGCATCCGTCTCCATATGGTTGGGAGAAATGGTGTGTAAAGTCGCAGAGAGAGAGAGAGGGAGAGGCTAATGAGGAACAACAGCCTTGAAATCAATCTGACGGCAGACCGACTCGTTCCAATACTGTTGATTTTAAAAAGGGAAAACTTTACAGAAGGAATACATGTATGAAAAATCATAAGAGCTTGTATAATTAATTATCAGGAGCATAATTAATTCAGGCATGAGCACCCACTGCCCTACATACACAACGCATTCAGCTTCACCTCATATTTACATCAGCGGAAATCTTTTGGATTCTGTCGTGACTTTAAATGCACGGTTCTCGTGTAGTTTAAGCTGTTCGACTGCAAAATATGCACAAATATTTATTCTTGTAGATGTTTCCCCATTGTGTGAAAGTTTACCTTTCTTCCCTCCTTTCATATTTTCAGCCTGCGCTGCATTTTTATATTTTTATTTGTCTGCTTTATTGTCTAAAATAGCCTAAAAATAACTGAGCACTTGATTAATTCCAATACAAAAGAGAGTGGGAAAATAAATATAAGAATTTGGGAAATGGATTTTTGCATCTTAATCTCTGTGTGCAGCTCTTGGTGTGCTGGATTAAACCTATAGGATCTGTTCAGATGCGCCTACTGTAGCTGGTGGAAGCTAGCGGGGCTAGCGGCCTTACCCATTGTCGAGCGCTGGCGAATTACAAGGTTTTCTCTCTGCTTATCTGTAGACTGTGAAAGTCACCTAACTGGATTAGCCCTCAGTTCGTCAGCCAGGATGAGAGGCGCCCAGCAGGACATGGCTGCTGCCTCGCTTAAAATGCACAATATAAAAGGCGGGAGGATGAAGTACAGAGGAGAAAAAAAAAAGAGTGCCAAGATTCCCTTTTTTTTTTTTTTTTTGCATGACATTCAATTTCAAAGGCGGCCTGGTGCATTTGAGGTCAGAGTTGTTTCGTTTTCACATATTTCTTGTTTTATTCATTAGGTGCAGATGTTCACATCAGGGATGTTGTGCAGACTGGAATTTTGGAGGCTTTTCGAATTGTGCTGAAAATGATCCGCGCTTGAACAGAACTCGGCCGGTTTTGTTTCTGTAAGCAGAAAAGATGAAAAGTGAAACGCTTCAAGAAGGAAGAGAGAAACTGCAACTTATTAGAGCATTTCTAAGTAAAAGAAACCCATCCACAAGGCCAACTTATCCATGATGGCAGCATTAGGATATGGGATTTAAAAAAAAAGTATTTTTGAACTTTTGGTCAAATCCGCATGGCTAAAAAAAAGATGCCATTGATATAACTGTGGTAATATGACTGTATAAAATGTCTGAAATTAATTTAACATTTTTATCTTGATCGTCCGATTAAGATAAAAATGTTTCCCGTTTCTTTCTTCCGTTATTGTAACGGCAGGCCGGCATATGAACCACCAAAGGCGTCGGTATTTACAAATCAGACTTTTACCAACCCAAAGAAAACTCCGTCACCCGTCAGACGTTTTTCCAGATAATCTGTGTTGGGAATTGGAAGATCACACTCTCCATCTTTCCTCTCGGCTTGCCTTTCTGCCGCCTCATATTCCATTTCAGAGCGCTACGGCTTGCGGTTTGATCTTTGAAGTGATTCCTCCGATGCCTGCTGCTCAGCACTTGACATTTCTGACACGGTTTCTAATCTTTATTCTGTTCCTGCTCGCAGAGTAACTTGGACACACTCGTTTCTTTTTTTTTTTCCTGCACGACAGTCAGCATATGCTCCTGACCTCCTTAATCATTTTGTGTGTGTGTGTGTGTGTGTGTGTGTGTGCTCTCTCCCTCCGTCTGTCTCCTCTCCTACAGCGAACGCTTCTTTGTCAGGCTGAATAAAAACGGCTTGCCCAAGTGGCCTGAGAAGACGGAAAGACAATGCACGCTGTTTGTGGTGAGTATTGTCAGGGAGCGATTGTGTGCAAATGTTTCATACGGTAAAGTAAAAAGCAGCAGAGCGTTTGAGTCCTGTTTTTCTTTCAGGATTTGGGAAGCAGCGACCTACGGAAAGACGTCTACATTGTCGTACACATCATAAGAATTGGTAGGAATTAATTTTTTTTTAATGTTCATCTAATG